>NW_023997729.1:0-18482 GCF_015586225.1 Lucilia sericata
CAGTTCTAGTTCAGTTTCTAGTTCAGTTCTAGTTCAGTTCTAGTTCAGTTCTAGTTCTTCTAGTTCAGTTCTAGTTCAGTTCTAGTTCATTCTAGTTCAGTTCTAGTTCAGTTCTAGTTCAGTTCGTTCAGTTCTAGTTCAGTTCTAGTTCAGTTCTAGTTCAGTTCTAGTTCATTTCTAGTTCAGTTCTAGTTCAGTTCTAGTTCAGTTCTAGTTCAGTTCTAGTTCAGTTCTAGTTCAGTTCTAGTTCAGTTCTAGTTCAGTTCTAGTTCAGTTCTAGTTCAGTTCTAGTTCAGTTCTAGTTTCAGTTCTAGTTCAGTTCTAGTTCAGTTCTAGTTCAGTTCTAGTTCAGTTCTAGTTCAGTTCTAGTTCAGTTCTAGTTCAGTTCTAGTTCAGTTCTAGTTCAGTTCTAGTTTCAGTTCTAGTTCAGTTCTAGTTCAGTTCTAGTTCAGTTCTAGTTCAGTTCTAGTTCAGTTCTAGTTCAGTTCTAGTTCAGTTCTAGTTCAGTTCTAGTTCAGTTCTATTTTCAGTTTCTAGTTCAGGTTCTAGTTCAGTTCTAGTTCAGTTCTAGTTCAGTTTCTAGTTCAGTTCTAGTTCAGTTCTAGTTCAGTTCTAGTTCAGTTCTAGTTCAGTTCTAGTTCAGTTTCTAGTTCAGTTCTAGTTCAGTTCTAGTTCAGTTCTAGTTCAGTTCTAGTTCAGTTCTAGTTCAGTTCTAGTTCAGTTCTAGTTCAGTTCTAGTTCAGTTCTAGTTCAGTTCTAGTTCAGTTCTAGTTCAGTTCTAGTTCAGTTCTAGTTCAGTTCTAGTTCAGTTCTAGTTCAGTTCTAGTTCAGTTCTAGTTCAGTTCTAGTTCAGTTCTAGTTCAGTCTAGTTCAGTTCTAGTTCAGTTTCTAGTTCAGTTCTAGTTCAGTTCTATTTCAGTTCTAGTTCAGTTCTAGTTCAGTTTCAGTTTCTAGTTCAGTTCTAGTTCATTCTAGTTCAGTTCTAGTTCAGTTCTAGTTCAGTCTAGTTCAGTTCTAGTTCAGTTCTAGTAGTTAGTCAGTTCTAGTTCAGTTTCTAGTCAGTATAGTTCAGTTCTAGTTCAGTTCTAGTTCAGTTCTAGTTCAGTTCTAGTTCAGTTCTAGTTCAGTTCTAGTTCAGTTCTAGTTCATTTCAAGTTCTAGTTCAGTTCTAGTGTCAGTTCTAGTTCAGTTCTAGTTCAGTTCTAGTTCAGTTCTAGTTCAGTTCTAGTTCAGTTCTAGTTCAGTTCTAGTTCAGTTCTAGTTCAGTTCTAGTTCAGTTCTAGTTCGTTCTAGTTCAGTTTCTAGTTCAGTTCTAGTTCAGTTCAGTTCTAGTTCAGTTCTAGTTCAGTTCTAGTTCAGTTCATAGTTCAGTTCTAGTTCAGTCTAGTTCAGTTCTAGTTCAGTTTCTAGTTCAGTTCTAGTTCAGTTCTAGTTCGTTCTAGTTCAGTTCTAGTTCAGTTCTAGTTCAGTTCTAGTTCAGTTCTAGTTCAGTTCTAGTTCAGTTCTAGTTCAGTTTCTAGTTCAGATTCTAGTTCAGTTCTAGTTCAGTTTCTAGTTCTAGTTCAGTTCTAGTTCAGTTCTAGTTCAGTTCTAGTTCAGTTCTAGTTCAGTTCTAGTTCAGTTTCTAGTTCAGTTCTAGTTCAGTTCTAGTTCAGTTCTAGTTCAGTTTCTAGTTCAGTTCTAGTTCAGTTCTAGTTCAGTTCTAGTTCAGTCTAGTTCAGTTCTATTTCAGTTCTAGTTCAGTCATTCTAGTTCAGTTCTAGTTCAGTTCTAGTTCAGTTCTAGTTCAGTTCTAGTTCAGTTCTAGTTCAGTTCTAGTTCAGTTCTAGTTCAGTTCTAGTTCAGTTCTAGTTCAGTTCTAGTTCAGTTCTAGTTCAGTTCTAGTTCAGTTCTAGTTCATTCTAGTTCAGTTCTAGTTCAGTTCTAGTTCAGTTCTAGTTCAGTTCTAGTTCAGTTCTAGTTCAGTTCTAGTTCAGTTCTAGTTTCAGTTCTAGTTCAGTTCTAGTTCAGTTCTAGTTCAGTTCTAGTTCAGTTCTAGTTCAGTTCTAGTTCAGTTCTAGTTCCAGTTCTAGTTCAGTTTCTAGTTCAGTTCTAGTTAGTTCTAGGTTCAGTCAGTTCAGGTTCTAGTTCAGGTAGTAAGTCTAGTTCAGTTCTACTTCGAGTTCTAGTAATGGAGTTCCTAGTTCAGTTCTAGTTCAGTTCTAGTTCAGTTCTAGTTTCGTTCTAGGTCTAGTTCAGTTCTAGTTCATTCTATTCAGTCTAGTTCAGTTCTAGTTCATGCTAGTCAGTTCTAGTTCAGTTCTAGTTCAGTTCTAGGTCAGTTCTAGTTCAGTCTAGCTCAGTTCAGTGATCAGTCTAGTTCAGTTCTAGTTTCAGTTTAGGTAGTTCTAGTTCAGTTCTAGTTCAGTTCTAGTCAGTTCTAGTTCAGTTTCTAGTTCAGTTCTAGTTCAGTTCTAGTTCAGTTCTAGTTCAGTTCTAGGTCAGTTTCTAGTTCAGTTCTAGGTTCGTTCTAGTTCAGTTCTAGTAAGTTCTAGTTCAGTTCTAGTTCAGTTCTAGTCAGTTTAGTTCAGTTCTAGTTCAGTTCTAGTCTCAGTTCTAGTTCAGTTCCTAGTTCAGTCTCTAGTTCAGTTCCTAGTTCAGTTTCTAGTTCAGTTCTAGTTCAGTTCTAGTTCAGTTCTAGTTCAGTTCTAGTTCAGTTCTAGTTTCAGTTCTAGTTCGTTCTAGTTCAGTTCTAGTTCAGTTCTAGTTCAGTTCTAGTTCGTTCTGTCAGTTCTAGTTCAGTTCTAGTTCAGTTTCTAGTTCAGTTCAGTTCAGTTCTAGTTCAGTTCTAGTTCAGTTCTAGTTTAGTCTAGTTTAGTTCTAGTTCAGTTTCGAGTTCAGTTCTAGTTCAGTTCTAGTTCAGTTCTAGTTCAGTTCTAGTTCGTTCTAGTTTCAGTTCTAGTTCAGTTCTAGTTCAGTTCTAGTTCAGTTCTAGTTCAGTTCTAGTTCAGTTCTAGTTCAGTTCTAGTTCAGTTCTAGTTCAGTTCTAGTTCAGTTAGTTCAGTTCTAGTTCAGTTTCTAGTTCAGTTCTAGTTCATTCTAGTTCAGTTCTAGTTCAGTTCTAGTTCAGTTCTAGTTCAGTTCTAGTTCAGTTCTAGTTCAGTTCTAGTTCAGTTCTAGTTCAGTTCTATTCAGTTCTAGTTCAGTTCTAGTTCAGTTCTAGTTCAGTTCTAGTTCAGTTCTAGTTCAGTTCTAGTTCAGTTCTAGTTTCAGTTCTAGTTCAGTTCTAGTTCAGTTCTAGTTCAGTTCTAGTTCAGTTCTAGTTCAGTTCTAGTTCAGTTCTAGTTCAGTTCTAGTTCTAGTTCAGTTCTAGTTCAGTTCTAGTTCAGTTCTAGTTCAGTTCTAGTTCAGTTAGTTCAGTTCTAGTTCAGTTCTAGTTCAGTTCTAGTTCAGTTCTAGTTCAGTTCTAGTTCAGTTCTAGTTCAGTTCTAGTTCAGTTCTAGTTCAGTTCTAGTTCAGTTCTCGTTCAGTTCTAGTTCAGTTTCTAGTTCAGTTCTAGTTCGTTCTAGTTCAGTTCTAGTTCAGTTCTAGTTCAGTTCTAGTTCAGTTCTAGTTCAGTTCTAGTTCAGTTCTAGTTCAGTTCTAGTTCAGTTTCTAGTTCAGTTCTAGTTCAGGTTCTAGTTCAGTTCTAGTTCAGTTCTAGTTCAGTTCTAAGTTCAGTTCTAGTCATTCTAGTTCAAGTTCTAGTTCAGTTCTAGTTCAGTTCTAGTTCAGTTCTAGTTCAGTTTCTAGTTCAGTTCTATTTCAGTCTATTTCAGTTCTAGTTCAGTTCTAGTTCAGTTCTAGTTCAGTTCTAGTTCAGTTCTAGTTCAGTTTCTAGTCAGTTCTAGTTCAGTTCTAGTTCAGTTCTAGTTCAGTTCTAGTTCAGTTCTAGTTCAGTTCTAGTTCAGTTCTAGTTCAGTTCTAGTTCAGTTCTAGTTCAGTTTTCTAGTTTAGTTCTAGTTCAGTTCTAGTTCAGTTCTAGTTCAGTTCTAGTTTAGTTCTAGTTCCAGTTCTAGTTCAGTTCTAGTTCGTTTTAGTTCAGTTCTACTTCTGTTATAGTTCAGTTCTAGTTCAGTTCTAGTTCAGTTCTACTTCAGTTCTAGTTCAGTTCTAGTTCAGTTCTAGTTCAGTTCTAGTTCAGTTCTAGTCAGTTCTAGTTCAGTTAGTTCAGTTCTAGTCAGTTCTAGTTCAGTTCTAGTTCAGTTCTAGTTCAGTTCTAGTTCAGTTCTAGTTCAGTTCTAGTTCAGTTCTAGTTCAGTTCTAGTTCAGTTCTAGTTCAGTTCTAGTTCAGTTCTAGTTCAGTTCTAGTTCAGTTCTAGTTCAGTTCTAGTTCAGTTCTAGTCAGTTCTAGTTCAGTTCTAGTTCAGTTCTAGTTCAGTTCTAGTTCAGTTCTAGTTCAGTTCTAGTTCAGTTCTAGTTCAGTTCTAGTTCAGTTCTAGTTCAGTTCTAGTTCATTCTAGTTCAGTTCTAGTTCAGTTTCTAGTTCAGAGTTCTAGTTCAGTTCTAGTTCAGTTCTAGTTCAGTTCTAGTTCAGTTCTAGTTCAGTTCTAGTTCAGTTCAGTTCAGTTCAGTTTCTAGTTCAGTTCTAGTTCAGTTCTAGTTCAGTTCTAGTTCAGTTCTAGTTCATTCTAGTTCAGTTCTAGTTCAGTTCAAGTTCAGTTCTAGTTCAGTTCTAGATCAGTTCTAGTTCAGTTCTAGTTCAGTTCTAGTTCAGTTCTAGTCAGTTCTAGTTCAGTTCTAGTTCAGTTCTAGTTCAGTTCTAGTTCAGTTCTAGTTCAAGAATCGATACAAATTTCTAGTAAGAATTTTAAACTAATAAATGACTTATGTAAGCATTAGTATATTTCCCATTTGTATAATCATTAATTATAAAATTTTGTTGTTTTATAACTGTAGATAATTTTTCAATTAAAATAATTCCAAATCATATGCAGATGCTTTAATAATATTCAAATCACTACTCTTCTCTCATTTGGTTATAAAGAAATTTTTGTTTTAATTTTAATTACCCTCGTTACGATTACAAAGTTATAAAAAAATCACGTTTAGGAGGAATGAATTTCTTTTAATTTGATCTTGTATTTATTAAAAAGATTTAAACGGGACTGGCTGTGCAGTGAAAAAAACTACATTTATTGAGACAATTAATTGCTACCAAAATGATGGAACGAACAAACTTAATGATGTGACAATTAATATTTAAATCTCCATTCTAATCAATGAATTTAAACAAGCCATATTTGGGCCGTTATTTACTGACTTTAGACCCTGTCAGGGGCATGGAGTAACGGAATTTTTCCAACTATTTAAACAAAGCAATTCTGTTGTGGGGGCAAGAGTTGATGTTTGATAAAGTAAAATTAATGAATGATTAAAAAGAAATACCACTTGCAGTGTTTATAGCTTAATTTTAAATTTTTATGAGATTTTTTTTTATGAGTCTTGGACGTTTTTTTTATCATATTAAAGAAAATATATAAAACTTATATTTTTGTTATCAACATTAATAAAATATTTTAAATTTGTTTAATAAATGACTATGTACAATGTTTAACATGATTTGATCATGGGTGACGATGATGATGATGACGATGAGATCGATCTAACGATCGATAAATTAATCCATTGATTTGTTTGTTTTGATCGTTTTGATGAATTTCAAATTGAATAAATTTGTTAATTAGACAACTCAAAAACCTTAAAAACAAACCAAAAATCTCTTCTTTTTTTATATCTTTCTTTTATTTAAAAGAAATTAAGTTTATTATTAATAATAAAATGGAAAAAATAAAAATTTACAAATAAACAAGTTAGAGTGCTATATTCGGCTGAGCCGAATCTTAAATACCCTCCACCAGCTAATTTTATATTAATACTTTTCTAATTGATCAAATATTTGTAGAAATAAGTTTTCTCATGTCTTAAATAGAAAAAATCCCAAGATTTAAACAGCATAAATCTATTACAATTCCAAGATTTTCTTTATATTTTAATAGCGCTTAGTGATATTTAGTAATTTGCATGTATGCATGTGTGTAAAAGATTTAAGGATTTTCAAAATACATATATATAATTTTGTTCTACGCAAATTGATAATGCAACTAGTTAAATACGGTTAAAGCGCTTTTAAGGGCAGGACCTAATATTGGAGATATGACCAATTATAGACCGATCGTAAAAAATTCTTTAAGCAAAATTTCTGTACATAAAAGCTATATTTCAGTCAAATTTTGTATCTATATCGTAATTTTGTAATAAGTTATGAGTGTTTATTTGATTTTCTGAAAGGAAACTTTTATGGGACCGACCGCACCCATGTTATGAACCGATCCTGAAAAAATCTGAAAATAGAATTTTTGTATACAAAACTAATATTTATGCCAAATTTTGTATCAATAGCTTTATTTGGTAAAGAGTAATGTGCGTTTAAGGGATTTTCGTAAAAGGACCTTATATGGGAGCTATGACCAATTATGTATATATAGAGACAAAATTTCAAAATTCTGTATCTATATCATTATTTGGTACTGAATATAGTGCATTTAAGTGATTTTCTGGTGGGGACCTAGTATGAGAGCTATGACCAAATATGGACCGATCGTACAACAATTGTATAGGTTAATTTATGTATATTTTTGCTAAATGTATGGATATCAATATTTGGTAATGAGTTATGTGCGTTTAAGTGATTTTCGGGAGGGAACCTTGTATGAGAGCTACGACCAAGAATGGACCAATCATGAAAAAAATTTGAAATAACATTTAAGTGTACAAAAATAATATTTATGCCACATATTTTATGGGTTATTAGGTAATGAGCTACGTGCCTTTAAGTGTTTTTCTGAAAGGGACCTTCTATGAGAGCTATGATCAATTATGGACTGATAGGAAAATAAGTAATAAGTACAGTAATATTTCTGTGCATATAAGCAATACTTGTACCAAATTTTATATGGATATCTTAATTCAGTAATGAGTTATGCGCCTTTAAGTGATTTTCGGGATGGGACTTTGTATAGGAGCTATGACCAATGATAGACCGATCCAAAAAATTTTCATTATAATATTTGTGTATATAAGAGCAATACTTGTGTCAAATTTTATATGGATATCTTCATTAACTAATAAGTTATGTGGTTTTAAGTGATTTTCGGGAGGGGACCTTGTATGGGAGCCACGATCAGTTATGGACCGATCGGAAAAAAAATGTTCAGTAATATTTCTCAGTCATATAACAGTACTTGTATCAAATTTTATATAGATATCTTACTTTAGTAATGAGTTATGCGCGTTTAAGTGGTTTTTGGGAGGGGACCTTGTATGGGAGCTATGACCAATTATGGACCGATACAAGAAAACTTTCATTGTAATATTTCTGTATATAAGAGCAATACTTGTACCAAATTTTATATGGATGTCTTCATTTACTAATGAGTTATGTGGTTTTAAGTGATTTTCGGGAGGCGACCTTGTATAGGAGCTATGACCAATTATGGACCTATCGGAAAAAAATTTCACAGTAATATTTTTGTGCATACGGGCAATACTTCTACCAAATTTTATATGGATATCTTTATTTTTTAATGAGTTATGTGCGTTTAAGTGAGTTTCGGGAGGGGACCTTGTATGGGAGCTATGACCAATTATGGACCGATCGGAAAAAAAATTTCTCAGTAATATTTCTGTACAGATAAGCAATACTTGTATCAAATTTTATATGGATATCTTAATTAAGTAATGAGTTATGTGGTTTTAAGTGATTTTCGGGAAGGGACCTTGTATGGGAGCTATGACCAATTATGGACCGATCGGAAAAAAATTCCTCAGTAATACTTCTGTACAGATAAGCAATACTTGTACCAAATTTTATATGGATATCTTCATTTACTAATGAGTTATGTGGTTTTAAGTGATTTTCGGGAGGGGACCTTGTATGGGAGCTATGACCAATTATGGACCGATCGGAAAAAAATTTCTCAGTAATATTTCTGTATAGATAAGTAATACTTGTACCAAATCTTATATGGATATCTTAATTAAGTAATGAGTTATGCGCGTTTAAGTGATTTTCGGGAGGGGACCTTGTATGGGAGCTATGACCAATTATGGACCGATCGGAAAAAAATTTATCGGTAATATTTCTGTATAGATAAGCAATACTTGTACCAAATTTTATATGGATATCTTAATTAAGTAATGCGTTATGCGCGTTTAAGTGATTTTCGGGAGTGGACCTTGTATGGGAGCTATGTCCAATTATGGACCGATCCAGAAAATTTTTCTCTAAATGAATTCTATTGACATAAGATTTTAATTTGTAAAATTTTGTGAAGATATCGACATTGTGACGGAAGTTATTAACAAAAAACCCATTTTGCGGGAATATGTACTTTTGTATGGGAGGTATATGAAATTGTGGACCGATTCTAGCAATTTTCAGCAGAGATCAAGTTCTTGTGTAGAAACTTATTCATGGCGATTTTCATGAATTTATCTTGCATAGTTTTCGAGAAAATTGCATCCGAATGTGTAAAAAATGCTTATTTTTTTCGAGGTTGTTTTAAATTTTGATTCATAACTTTTCCCGGTATGAACCGATTTTGCTCATTTTCAATACCAAACTGCTTAGGAAAACAATTAATATTTTCGGTGAATTTGGTGTACCTCCTTTGCCTAGTTTTAACGTGAGCGTGTTTTAGGCAGACAGACGGACAGACGGACAGACGGACAGACAGACGGACATAGCTAAATCGACTCAGAATTTGATAAGGACCCAGAATATATATACTTTGTTGGGTCTCAGATGAATATTTCTTGGTGTTACACACGGAATGACAAAGTTATATATACCCTCTATCACCACTGATGGTGGTGGAGGGTATAAAAAGCAGGTGTCGTTGGATTCATTATAAATATTAAGACGAGTCGAGAGCAGCCAAAAAAGCTTGGGAAACAAAATCATTTTTTATGATTTTTCATGTTTTTTGTCAAAAAGATATGTCTTTAATTTAAATATTTGAAATATTAGCTGGTTTTTTGAGGGGAATCATAACCAGTTTGTTGAAACTGTTTCATGTGGTTTTTATGGAACATTAGCTAAGTTTGCAGGTGGAACAGTTTAATTCCAAATTATGTTTATGGATATCAAACTAAATATGTTCCATGTTGCAAATCAGCATGATAATTCCTGACTTCTACGAAGAAATGGAAACTTTTCAAAAAATACTCAGACGTTTTGGGTGGTAACCTAAATTTGTGTCTTCTGTATTTTTTACAAATCTGAATTTTGAGCAGCTCATTAAGCAAACGTTCCTAGAAATGATTTGTAGTAACCAAACCAAACTATCTCCCACAATTCCAATTTCCAACAACACTTAACAAATTTTCATTAAACAATTTTACATTTGAATTAGATTTCATAAAAAATCGTGTTTAACAAAAAATGCGTTGGTGTTTGTACTTCATACATTCTACCAACAACAAAATCTCATCTTTGTTGCCTCATCATCATCGTCATGATTATCATTTAAATGTAAGTTAAAGTGATTGCGTACACTCTAACCTTTCGTAGAACTTTAACTTTTCTTATAACAAACATTATGAGAACTTTTATGAGAAATTGAAATTAAACCAAAACATATAACAAAATACAAATTTCAATTTTAACTACAAAAAAAAAAAAAAAACACTTTTTTATTCCGAAAGTAAGTGTGTGCGTGTGTCTGTTTAGTAATTTTCGCGGAAAAAGATAGATCAAGGCAGTCAGTAAAAATCATATACATACATGGCAGGGACAGACAGGCAGTTAGTCCAAAAATGATGTACACATATGTTTGTACCAGCAGTACATAACAAAATTTGTTTGTGATGTGATTTCGTAGAAGTGTGTCTTCATGAAATAACACGCGGTAGGTATCACAACACAATAACATTATCATGCTGATGAACATTATCATACTTTACTTCATCATCAACGTCCTCAAAGTCATCGTCATCACATACTAAATATGTATGAACGATGATTTAAATGTTCCTACTCCAACACATATCGGTATATGCCCAGCAGTTTTGAAAGTAGTCATGTCCAAAAACTTGACTGAACTGCTACATATAAATCACAGCCATATAAAAATAGTCTTACCTATCTAGCTTGTAATTTTGACAATAGTCTGACCAAAGTTTTGACTACTGGCTATAGACTGGTCTATAGATTTGGCTTAGACTATATACATGCATACATATGTATGTCATGAACTAAACTAGAACTGAACTAGAACTGAACTGAACTGAACTAGAACTGAACTAGAACTGAACTAGAAACTGAACTAGAACTGAACTAGAACTGAACTAGAACTGAACGAGAACTGAACTAGACTGAACTAGAACTGAACTAGAACTGAACTAGAACTGAACTAGAACTGAACTAGAACTGAACTAGAACTGAACTAGAACTGAACTAGAACTGAATTAGAACTGAACTAGAACTGAACAGAACGAACTAGAACTGAACTAGAACTGAACTATAACTGAACTAGAACTGAACTAGAACTGAACTAGAACTGAACTAGAACTGAACTAGAAATGAACTAGAACTGAACTATGAACTGAACTAGAACTGAACTTAGAACTGAACTAGAACTGAACTAGAACTGAACTAGAACTGAACTAGAACTGAACTAGAACTGAACTAGAACTGAACTAGAACTGAAACTAGAACTGAACTAGAACTGAACTAGAACTGAACTAGAACTGAACTAGAACTGAACTAGAACTGAACTAGAACTGAACTAGAACTGAACTAGAACTGAACTAGAACTGAACTAGAACTGAACTAGAACTGACTAGAACTGAACTAGAACTGAACTAGAACTGAAACTAGAACTGAACTAGAACTGAACTAGAACTGAACTAGAACTGAACTAGAACTAACTAGAACTGAACTAGAAACTGAACTAGAACTGAACTAGAACTGAACTAGAACTGAACTAGAACTGAACTAGAACTGAACTAGAACTGAACTAGAACTGAACTAGAACTGAACTAGAACTGAACTAGAACTGAACTAGAAACTGAACTAGAAACTGAACTAGAACTGAACTAGAACTGACTAGAACCTAGAACTGAACTAGAACTGAACTAGAACTGAACTAGAACTGAACTAAAACTGACCTAGAACTGAACTAGAACTGAATATAGCTTTCTGCGAAATTAGTTCCATTAACAGCAGGGCATTATTTTGCTAAAATGTTTGTATGCGTGTATGGCTGCGTCAAATGTGGAGGGCAAGTACACACATTTGTGTAATATATTCTATTTTACCACTTGTATTCTGAAAAAAAGTACATTTATTTGGATACTTTTACCTTTAAACCCACAACATCATTATCATGCTTCTGCAACAACATTATCACTTTTATGATTTTTATAGGGAATTTAATAATGAAGTTTAAACAAATTTTTAAAACTTGCATTTATTTCAATTTTTTTTATACAAATGATGACTTTTAGGTCAGTTTTATTATTATTTAGTGGAGTATATGTGCGTGTGTGTGTGGTGCTTATAACGCCCTACAGTAGGTTATTAAATATTAATCATTGATATGATTTTTAAACAAAATTATAATTGAATTATTTCGATTTTTGCGGATAACGCATATTATCCATTTAAATAAATTTAATTATGTATATGTGAATGAATACTATTTATAATATACTGGACGGTTTTATCCACTCATAAGAAGTTATCGGTTGCGGGCAGATTTTGTTTTTAGGATTTAATTTATTTTTTTCACAAAAGAAAGTCCGAAGTCTTCTTACTGTGTAGTGTACATCATGGTGTCTCTAGTCCTTAATGACTTTAAACATCTGATGCGTCTTTACCTACTTACGTAAATACTTACATATTTCCTTTAAATATAAAAAAATATATATTTTATGGAGTCGTTTAACCACTTAATGTCGCATATGAATTATTTTTGATGATATTTTTTATATTTAACTTAAATTTAAACAAATACACATAAACGTTTGTATATACAATTTTGATTTGGTATTGTAGCATTTGTAAGTTAGGAGGTCTATCATATCACTGCCCCACTCAACAAATACACATGTCTATCTGTCCGTCCGTCCGTCTGTCTCAGAATTCCTTTAATAAAGTGGCCAGTAGTAATAACTTTTTTTTCGGTTTTAAACCTTTTTTTTTTGTGGCTATGGCTTATTGTGGCATTTACCTGTATTCGTTTTTTAAGTACTTTTTTGTTGTTGGTATTTTGTATGTTTGCTGTTCGCCCTCAAATGTCACTACGAAAAAAAACAGACTGTTTGAGTTTTTTATTTCAGTTTTAATTTACAAGTGTTTCAAAATGAGCCCACAGAGTGTGGGAATGTTTTTTTGTTCTTTTTTTGTGTTTTTCTTCTTTATTTTTGTGATTTAATGAATTTTAAGCAATTAATGTTTTTTACTGGATTTTTATTTTATTATTGCTGGCTTTTTTGATAGTACAAGGAAGTCATTTGTAGATAAATAAAAAATAGGATTATTCTTGATTAGTAGCGATAAAGGGCAGTTATGTTTTATTTGGGTATATTAACAACAAATCAAAAGAAATTATAATTGTTGCAGTGGTCTGTGTCTTATCATATAACAGATAAAAGATACTTTTAAATGTAGTTTTCATTTTAAAAGTTATAGTTGGATTTTAAAACCGGCAGCACCAAGGGGTTAAGTTAGATATGTATATTGTAAATTAATTTTTCGAAAGCATGAAATATTTTCAGATATTTTATGAAAATAAAATTAGAAATTGATTTTCTATAAAATTTAAAATTTTCTATAAAATTTCGCTTTTGTGTGAAAATTTCGATTTTGTAAGAAAATTTAAATTTTGAATCATAATTTCGATTTTCCATAAAAATTTTGATTTTCTATGGAAATTTCGATTTTGTATGAAAATTTCGATTTTCTATGAAAATTTCGGAATTCTATGAAAGTTTCGAGTTTCTATGAAAATTTCGAAATTCTATGAAAATTTAGATTTTCGATGAAAATTTCGATTTATTACGAAAATTTCAATTTTTTATGAAAATTTCGATTTCTATGAAAATTTCGATTTTTTATGAAAATTTCGATTTTCTATGAAAATTTCAATTTTCTATGAAAATTTTGATTTTCTATGAAAATTTCAATTTTCTATGAAAATTTTGATTTTCTATGAAAATTACAATTTTCTATGAAAATTTCGATTTTCTATGAAAATTTCGATTTTCTATGAAAATTTCCATTTTCTATGAATATTTTGATTTTCTATGAAAATTCAAAAATTTCGATTTCCAATAAAATTTAAATTTTGTATAAAAATTTTATAAAAAAGTTCGATTTTTTAGGAAAATATATTACTACATATAATCTAGCCTATAGGTTTGGCTATAGTCCGGCCTATAGTATGACATATAGTATTGACTATAAGCTATACTAAAGTCTGGCCTATAGTATCGACTTTAGTCTTGACTACTGGCCTATAGTCTTGATTATAGTATGGCGTATTGTCTTGATTATACTCTGGCATATTGTCTTGATATAATCTGGCCTATAGGTTTGGCTATAGTCCGGCCTATAGTCTTGACTATAAGCTATACTAAAGTCTGGCCTATAGTTTAGTCATGACTACTGGCCTATAGTACTGACTATAGTCTGGTCTATAGTATTGACTATAGTCTGACCTATAGTATTGACTATAGTCTGACCTATAGTATTGACTATAGTCTGACCTATAGTGTGGCCAATAGTCTAGCCTATAGCCTTGTCTACAGTCTGGCCTATAGTATGGCCTATAGTATGGCCTATAGTATGGCCTATAGTCTAGCCTATAGTATGGCCTATAGTCTTGACTATAGGTTGGCCTATAGTCTTGACTATAATCAGGCCTATAGTCTAGACTATGTTCTGGCCTATATTCATAACTATAGTTCTTCTTACAGTTTGAACTATTGCCTAGTCTGTAGACTGGACTATACATTGGAGTATAAAATAAACTTATGATTTTTTAAAAATTTCATAATGATAATCTTGAATATATATTCTTCTATATTCTGGTCTCTTTTATAGTCTGAACTACACTTTAGCATATATTTTGGCTCTTCATACTTCAGTCCTAAAATCTATACATTGGAGTATAAAATAAACTTATGATTTTTTTTAAAATTTCATAACGATAATCTTGAATATATATTCTTCTATATTCTGGTCTCTTTTATAGTCTGAACTACACTTTAGCATATATTTTGGCTCTTCATACTTCAGTCCTAAAATCTAGTGTTAACTGTAGTCTCATCTATGACTGGACTATAAAATGGTCTGTGAACTGGTATATAAACTGGACTATAGTCTGTCTATAGTCCAAGTCTAAGTGTGAGTTATAGTGTGCAATATAATTTTTACTATATTTTTTTTCTTGTCTTTTCTGTAATTTGATTTAAAGTATTTCCTATACTCTTTCTAACTTTAGTCCTTTAAACTGGCCTATAATCTACAATATTCTGATGTTAATTCTGAATTATGGTTTGACCTATAATCCTAACTATATTCTGTCCTATAGTCGGGTCTTTTTTATACTAATGCCTCCTATAATCCTAAAACAATTGCAACATCCTGCTTCTATCATCTCCAAATGCTTCCCCCAATCAATAAATCTACACAATGTTCATTAGTTTCACTTGAACTTACAATTAAAAGAGTCTCAATTAACTTGACATTGTAATTGAGCACTTTCTAAATAATTGTCCACCAACATATCACCCATGTTGATGTCAACACATGTCTCTTTCTTCCTAAGCGACCTCTTCTAAACAAATTCTTTTGCATTAGATTTCTTCTGTTAAAAGCAGAATGTTTAACAACATTTACAGCAAACATTAAGGACTTAAAACACATACATACATACATGTAACTTTTGAAACATTCTAAAAAGTTTAGAGTTCATTAAAATTGATGCTTAAGCAACATAATTGACACACGTTTTATTTTGTTCTCGATCGTTTGCTGTTGTTGCTACTGTTTGTAGCATTCAAGTCAATTTGATGTTGTTTAATCGTTGTAACATTATGATCTTTTCTAACCAATAGCGCTCGGTTTAGTTTTATTTACAATTTCATGTCGATTTGGCGTTTTGTTATTGACAGTTGGTTGGCATATTGCAAAAGAAAAGCAGACAAAATGATGAAAATAAATGTCGGGGCTGTGAACAAGGGAATCGTGTTGTTTTTTTTGTTCTTAAAATAACTGACTAGAGGAGAAATTGTCAAGAGAAAAGATTATGCAAGAATTATTAGATTCTGACAGATTTCAGAAATTTATTATTATGTTGAATCAAACATAATAATTCATTATTAGTGAAACTTTTCATTAAAGAAATTAAGATTAGTTCTCAGACGTGATCGTTGAAATAGTCATTATACTAATTAGCAGCGTATACAAACATTAGAATAATTATATAAAATTGTTTGTTTTAATTGGTTATAACTTCAAATAGCAACTAATAGCTATAAAACAAACTATCTGCAACAACCTGCTCTTGCATCAATCTTTTGTCGCATTGTGATAATAATCATAAATCATTTAAACATCTTGCAACACGAACCCAACACACTAACATATACATAACTATACTTAGTTTAACTGTATTGTAAACACTCAAATTAATCAATCGCCCCAAAACTCCAACCCATATTCATGCTAGAAAATAAATCAAATTAAAGTAATATTAATAAACATGAATTAAAATCACTTTATCTTTAATGACACCAAACCAGATATCACCACAACACAGTCAACTAAATACGACTCTAAACCCTATTGAATCAAATTGAAACCAAAAAATGCCATACTTAACCAAGAGAGAGAGAGAGAGAGAAAAAAAAAACGGCCAACTGTTCCCATGTGTCCATAACTAATGTCGCCATAGAGAATACTCTGGCAATAAAAAAGGATTATGCCAAACATGATGTGGCAAAATGTGTGTTTGCTTTTGCTTCCAAAATTATTTTTCTTCCATCTTCGTATACTTATGGTTAAACATGCAACAATCAAATCATAAAGTTTTTTTGTATTTGTATTTATTTTCTGTCTTTTGTGTACAAGAAATATGAACTAATAAAACTCAAACAATTTTCACATGCGGTCAATAGACAGATTCATGTTTATAAACAGTTTTAAGTCAATATGAAAAAAAATATATTGAAAAATATATGGTCAAATTCAACAGCAACAATATCGTACTACTTACTATATTCATTTATCAGTTAATAGCGATCAGAGATCAATTACACAACCACAACAATGATCATTTTCCTAGACGAGTATAGAAAATCAAACATACAACTATTGTAAATACTATTTGAGTTACAGTGGTGGGTAAAAGTTAAATTGATACTATTATAAGTTTTTTATACATCAAGACTCTGAATTAGCGTTTACAGCAGTCAGTCTAGTATTAACAGAACCCTGAACATGCCCTGATAAAGAAGGGCTCTGAGGGGCATCTGCTGTCCTTTTCGACAACAGCACCGAAATTTTCCCGGAATATAGATTTCACCGTGCATCCGTTTTTAGACTAAAATTATCTTCCCGCGTTTTGTATCCACTCAGTTACCACCTGGCAACTAACCGGGATTAGACAAAGTTCAAAAACTCTGCCCTTATGGCTATTATAGTTTGGTGGTACCAGATAAGATAGGATTTCTGGGATCAATCCCAATGCAAACCCCGACAAGTCTCTTAGCATGAATCAATATGCATCCTGTTAAGATGACAACGGCACCGAGAACTTACCTGAAATAAAAGGGCATTACTCACAATTGTCAGTCTAGTATTAACAAAACCCTAAACATGCCCTGAAGGGCATCTGCTGTCCTTTTCGACAACAGCACCGACATTTTTCCGGAATATAGATTTCACCGTGCATCAGTCTTTAGACTAAAATTATCTTCCCGCGTTTTGTATCCACTCAGCTACCACCTGTCAACTAACCGGGATTAGACAAAGTTCAAAAACTCTGCCCTTTGGCTATAGTTTATCGTGGTACCACGGGATCAATCACAATTCAAACCTCGACAAGTCTCTTAGCATGAAACAATATGCATCCTGTTAAGATGGCAACAGCACCGAGAACTTCCGTGAAATAAAAGGTCTACTAAATAAGTACTAGTATCCTGTCGGCAGATTCCATCAAGCATCAGTTCCATTCTCAGATCATAAAGAACGATTTACGGAATGACAGGCAACTACCAAGTGTCAACCTGAAAGTTCCCCAACTTCTAATGGCGTCCTACTACGCGAAGAGTAAGAGATACTCAACGGGTTCGGGAATCCAGCATAAGTTGCTCTGTCACATCACCCATTGGCATCCGTTGATATGGTAACAGTTCCGGAGAGAGAATCCAGACATATCAATCCTTAAACCAACATTCTCTCCCACCAATTTGGGTTTAAACCACAGCCACTACGTGCACCTCGAAGGAACCTCAACCAACTGACCAGCCATTACAAGTTCTACGGGCAACTGGCCACCCGTACTGCCAGATTATATGGTGCTCTGGTTCAACCCCATGTCAAATCATTTCAAGGAAAGGCCAAAGATACATTTGATCATTATCAGTTTATAGTCCCGGCAGACTAGATATATTTGTTGCACCTCTTTTCAGTACAATTCAATAAGAAGTCGTTTAGTGACACAGAACCGAGGGAACGGACTATATAACAAGTCAGTGTCCATCCGACGATACCCAAGTACGCCACTGATCTCTTAAAGTCCAATCCCTACTAGGTTTACCAGGTTTCCGTCATTCCGCAACTAAGCTTGAAAAACACTACACCATCACCAGTTTCGAATAACCGCTCCTTGAAACCATCCACCGATAGTTCACGCCATTCATCCTTTTTTGGATTTCAAGTTTCCTTATTTGGAGGTTCGAAGTATTTTGTAAGCCTAGATTTCAACCATCATTCTCTTTCATGATTTTTCTTAAAACAGTTATATTAAGGACACTCTCTTCTCCAATACTTCTGGACCTTTTCCTAACTAATACCTCAGTCTCATACAAGAAGAGATTTGTAAAGCAACAACAGTACCAAAACTGAGAAGAGTAATGTCGATATCATGTGTAACGCAAACCTTAATAGGCTTAAATATGGTGGTAGTCCCATCATTCACTATTGTGGATTCACTGCTTCCTCCCACTTTCATAACCCACTGTTTGTGAGACTAACCAACATATGTGTTACATGTGTAGTTACTTACAGTGATATGAAATTGTTGTAGTCTTTAAATATCTGATATAAATGATCAGCTTCCTTAGTGGCATTAACTTGTATTGTACTTTTGTAACACAAACAGCAACAACAATTGCTACAATTCAGTTAAATATTGTCTAGTTATACATTACAACAATAATACAAAGAATAA
>NW_023997730.1:0-18476 GCF_015586225.1 Lucilia sericata
GCGTATGTTAACCACACGTACCTTGAAGACACTGTTTTCATCACCATAAACGGTTTCGTTAACCTCCACTTTATGACCATCGACCACCTAGTTAATTGAAAGTTTTATTTTTTTTTTTCTACATGTTGTTCACTACTTATATATAACCTACCTTTACTGTCGAAGTGCTATTGGCCTTTTTGGGATCGATGGTGGGGAAACCAATTTCACTGGAATCATCTTCATCACTGTCAGCACCAGCTCTACTAAACAAACCGGCTGGGAATAAGCGTGCACTAAAGCGACGGAAAAGATCTGTAATTAAAAATTAAAAGTGTTTTTGTATTAAAAATTTAATCTTTATTAAATATTTCTTTTTATTTGTTTTTAAGTCTTATTTGTCTCACTCCCTGAGAACGAAAACATCTGCTAAGTGTGTTGAAAATATTTACTTTCCTTAGTTGTTTTTGTCCCGTGTTATTCGATAAGTGCAACAGATTAAGAGACAACATAATTGTAGTTTATTTTTGTAAGATAAAGGAAAGGGGGGAGGGGGGGAAAGGGGGAGAAAAAAGAAGACGGGGGAGGGGGGGGGCAACAAAAGGGGGGAGACAAGGCAGGAAAACGAAGGCAAAAACCAGGGGGAAAGGAACAGGGGGGAAGAGGAAGGAAGGAGGGAAAGAGCAGGAAAGAGGAACGGAAGAGGAAGGAACGAACGAACGAACGAACGAACGAACGAAACGAACGAACGAACGAACAACGAACGAACGAAACGAACGAACGAACGAAGAACGAACGAACGAACGAACGAACGAAACGAACGAACGAAACGAAACGAACGAACGAACGAACGAACGAACGAACGAACGAACGAACAACGAACGAACGAACGAACGAACGAACAAAACGAACGAACGAACGAACGAACGAACGAACGAACGAGAACGAACGAACGAACGAACGAACGAACGAACGAAACGAAAGAACGAACGAACGAACGAACGAACGAACGAACGAACGAAACGAACGAACGAACGAACGAAAACGAACGAACGAACGAACGAACGAACGAACGAACGAACGAACGAACGAACGAAACGAACGAACGAACGAACGAAAGAACGAACGAACGAACGAACGAACGAACGAACGAACGAACGAACGAACGAACGAACGAACGAACGAACGAACGAACGAACGAACGAAAACGAACGAACGAACGAAAAAAAAACGAACGAACGAACGAACGAACGAACGAACGAGAACAACGAACGAACGAACGAACGAACGAACGAACGAACGAAACGAACGAAAAACGAACGAACGAAACGAACGAACGAACGAAACGAACGAACGAACGAAAACGAACGAACGAACGAACGAACGAACGAACGAACGAACGAACGAACGAACGAACGAACGAACGAACGAACGAACGAACGAACGAACGAACGAACGAACGAACGAACGAACGAACGAACGAACGAACAACGAAGAACGAACGAACGACTAACGAACGAACGAACGAACGACAACTAAAACGAACTAACGAACACGTAACTACCTAACGTAACTAACTAATAGCACGAACTAACTACTAACTAACTAACTAACGAACTAACACTAAACTAATAACTAAACTAATAACTTAACTAACTAAATAACTAACTAACTAAACTAACTAACTAAATAAACTAACAACTAACTAACTAACTAACTAACTAAACTAACTAACTAACTAACTAAACCTAACTAACTAACTAACTAACTACTAACTAACTAACTAGCTAAACTAACTAACTAACTAACTAATAACTAACTAACTAACTAACTACTAACACATAACTAACTAACTAACTGACTAACTCTAACTAACAAACTAACTAACTAACTAACTGACTAACAGACCAGACAATAACACAAAAGCTGAAAGGTGTGTTTTCCTTTGACATCACAATGCGGTAAGAAGCAGCGCTTGTCTTTACATTATATCTGATCATAAGATAAGCCTATATATAGGCTTCGGAGTGATGTTTATTATGCAGTTCTTGAGTAGGAACAAATGTTTTGGATTCGATAAACTAGAGGGTAATGTTTACAACACAGTTCTTTAGTAGGAACATGTGTTTTGGCTGCGATTAGCTACGATACTATGGATTTCAAAATTCCGCAATTTTCAGTTAATTACGAAGAAAAGTAATTTTAAAATTGTTTTATAGTACTTTTGGTCCACAAAATTATTTTTAATTTTTCATCTATACTGTATTAACACACAAGCTTTTATAGTTATGTATTCCTACAAAGAAGTGGTCCATTAGCTACAAGGAATAAAGCCAATCACGTATAGGACTGGTCCTGGAATAGTGAAATTAATTACCTATAAAGCATTAGAAGATCATTCCGGCAACTTATCATCTCGTATACATATAATAACGAGAAACAAATTATCGGCATTAAAAAACTAAGGTATTTAAATTATTAAAAATATTATTCTTATTATTCAACTGCCTTATAAACACTGTCTGTTTTAAATTGTCCCCTTGAATGTAAATACTAATTTAAAAACAACACTTTATTTTAAGTAAAATGTTTAAAGGCTATCGAACTTTCCTGGGGGGAATAACATAAATTTTAAAAATATTTTCGTTTTTCTTGTATCCATAATTCTATTTCATATCTTCTAATACGACATACGCACTATGCTCGAGTAATAAAATAAATATGTCATAAATAAACCTTAACAAACACAAGTGCATTAGGCTGGCGCTAAATAATGGGAGTTGTAAATAAATTTTTTGATTCTTGACAGTTTCAGTGTAACAGACACTACTTAGTAAATTGAGTAAGAATATTTAGTTCTAATTAAGGTTTCCTGTACAAGTCCTTGATGACTATTTGGAGCCAACATTAAAGTCATTTGAAACTAGTCTTAGTTTTAAATGACCCAAAGCAAAGGGCCCGTCTATTACCCTATACTTTCACACATAAATTGACCAATTGAGATTACAACCTTTTACATTTACGACTCTCCAGTTGCAATACTTAGTTTTTAGAAAAAAAAACTTTCTGTAGTTATAGTTATAAAACATGTTTTAAGTTTATTTAGTAGCTGTAGTTATATTTTGCCATTTATTGATTTCAAAATGGTCCAGCATTAGAAGTTTTTCTTTTTGTTTCATAATTTAGATGTTTAACACACTCATAGACTCATAAGTTTATGAATTATATTTATTAATCCTTGGAGAACATTTAGAAATTTGATTTAGTGTTTTTTGTTATTATTCCAAATTAAGAGGGATAATGTATTTATTGTTTTAGTTTCTTTTTTAAGTTTCAATAAATTTCAGAAAAAGATAATAAACACTAAGAATTCGATAATAAAAGAATTTATAAAATTTCTCTAGGGATATTAAACAGTATTTTGCACAAAATAAAATTTTACTAATTATGAGTACAATTAAGAGGGGGGTTTTGAGAGTTTAATTATCTTAAAACAAATATTTAAAGTATAATAATTTGGCGTATGAGTAATGTTACGTAATGAAATTAATAATTACATATCACTCATACGTATAAAGAAAATCTTGATTATTATGTTTCCAAAAATTTAATAATTTTATTTTCTTTACAGAATCATCAGTGCTTTCGTTCCGAAATCTTCTATTTCAGTGTTTTCTTTCGAAAATCTTTATGATTATCTTTAGAAAATTTGTAAGATTTCTTATAGAAAGATTTTATTGAGAAAGTCTTCAGGACTTCTTTTAGAAAAATTTCGGGATTTTCTTTAGAAAATCTTCAGGATATCAATAAGAAAATCTCCAAGATTTCTTTTAGAAAATCTTCATGATATCCTTTAGAAAATCTTCACGATTTTCCCAAGAAAGTCATTAGGCTTTCCCTTAGAAAATATTCAGGATCTTCTTTATTTTTCGTTAGAAAATCTTAAGGATTTCCCTTAGAAAATTTTTAGAATTTTCTTTTGAAAATCTTTAGGATTTTCCTTAGAAAATCTTTAGGATTTTCTTTAGAAAATCTTTAGGATTTTCTTTAGAAAATCTTTAGGATTTTCCTTAGAAAATCTTTAGCATTTTCTTTAGAAAATCTTTAGCATTTTCTTTAGAAAATCTTTAGCATTTTCTTTAGAAAATCTTTAGCATTTTCTTTAGAAAATCTTTAGCATTTTCTTTAGAAAATCTTTAGCATTTTCTTTAGAAAATCTTTAGCATTTTCTTTAGAAAATCTTTAGCATTTTCTTTAGAAAATCTTTAGCATTTTCTTTAGAAAATCTTTAGCATTTTCTTTAGAAAATCTTTAGCATTTTCTTTAGAAAATCTTTAGCATTTTCTTTAGAAAATCTTTAGCATTTTCTTTAGAAAATCTTTAGCATTTTCTTTAGAAAATCTTTAGCATTTTCTTTAGAAAATCTTTATCGTTTTCTTTAGAAAATCTACAGCATTTTCTTTAGAAAATCTACAGCATTTTCTTTAGAAAATCTTCATCATTTTCTTTAGAAAATCTTCAGCATTTTCTTTAGAAAATCTACAGCATTTTCTTTAGAAAATCTACAGCATTTTCTTTAGAAAATCTACAGCATTTTCTTTAGAAAATCTTCATCATTTTCTTTAGAAAATCTTCAGCATTTTCTTTAGAAAATCTTCAGGATTTCTTTAGAAAATCTTCAGCATTTTCTTTAGAAAATCTTCAGCATTTTCTTTTCAGTAGAAAATCTTTAGTATTTTCAGTAGAAAATCTTTAGGATTTTCTGTAGAAAATCTTCAGCATTTTCTTTAAAAAATCTTCAGAATTTCCCTTAGAAAGTCTTTAGGATTTCCCTTAGAAATTCTTCAGGATTTTCTTTAGAAAATCTTCTGGACTTCCTTTCAAAAATTTTCAGGATTTTCTTTAGATAATCTTCAGGATTTTCATTAGGAAATCTTCCGAATTTCCCTTAGAAAATCTTCAGGATTTACATTAGAAATTCTTAATGAATTTCTTTGGAACATCTTTCTTTAGAAAATCTTTAGGATTGTCTTTAGAATATTTTCTATATTTTTTTTAGAAAATTTTTAGAATTTCCTTTAGAAGTCGTATGAGTAATATCATAATGAAATAAATAATTACATATTAATCATACGTATGAGGAAAACTTTGATTTTGTAAAAAACAAAATATTTTATTTTCTTATTAGAAATTCAGGATTTTCTTTGAAAACTATTAGGATTTTATTTCAAAAATCATTACAAAATCTTTTGGATTCTCTTTGGAAAGTCTGGATAATATTCCTTAAAAAAAATTTTATGTCCCCGCTATGGACCTGTTATTCCATCAAAAAGAACACACTTTTATAAAAGTGGAAAAATTTTCCCTCTACACCTTTTGCAATATAAAATCAACAATTGTTAAAAATAAAAAACTTATTTCTAATACTATTCTCTAACTACTTGTTTTCTGTCTACATGTGCAATTTGTCCATGGTAATAGATTTACGCATATTTAAGCAAAACAAACAAACAAACCTCATAACAACACCTATTATTTAGTTACAACATTTTGGCACACTTTCAATAACTACTACGTTGACATGTTACACATTTAACTCATATACAAATTAGTACAAAATTAAATGCAATATTTTCAACTGACAAATGTCTTTGTGAAACCTTATACAGCTAATAATTTCAAGGTAAATGATAGAGAAAAAAATGCGCAACAGGGCATTAGAACAAACACGAATTTGAAAGAAAATAATAAATAAATAAAAATGTAATTTGTAACGACAGAAGCAACTAGAAAACTAAAGAAAATAAAACTATAATAATTAAACAGAAAACGTTGACTTCTACAATGACATTAGAAAATGCTATTAGTGGTTTTTAAATACACCTTCTTTTGTGTCTTGACATCATTTTATAATTGCGCAAAAAAAAAACAAAAAATTTACATGACTTAGATAAATGGTGCATAAACTGTAGGAGATACAATGTTGCAAAAGCGTATAATGTTTTAGGAGCCCTTTCAGGGGGTAATAGACGTGTGTAATATAATATCAATAATTAGGTTAGGTTGATAGAAGGATGTATAGTGCATCAAATCCGAAGAAATACACCTAGGCCACTATCGGTCCTGTTGTGCGCTCCTTTTCATGGAAAAAAATTGTTTGTTCTAACTCTAACTTCGACGAATGCTTGACAGCGTCAAAGAAAGTGCTCCAGAGTTTCACTGTCCTCTCCACATGCTCTACATTTGTCTGAATCCGCACGGCCAATTCTGTATAGATGTGCTCGTAATCCCGTGTGTCCACTCACAATACGTACCATCATACTAACTTCAGACCTGCTCATTTTGAGGAGATTTCTCGTCTTGTTCTCATCAGGGTCACCCCATAGGTTCTTTGTGGTTCTACGGGATTCTCTCACCCATATTTTTAATTCAGCTTTTGTTGCGTCGAATGGTTTTGCGTTCGTCAGGTTAACTACATCGAGCTTCCTTCACTTCAAAGCTATTACATTCGTTGCCGACTACTCCCGAGTGTCCTGATACCCATATGATATAGACCTTACCTCTGGGAGAGTATTCAGTTAAAGCTTTCTTGCAATCCAATACGGTCTTAGATTTAATTCTATCACCTGATATCGCCCTAATTGCCTTCTGGCTGTCGGTGAATATATTAAGGGCCGTGGCCGCCATATTTATTCTAATCCAATTTACACATTCCATTATTGCTGATATATATCTGTTTCTGGGTCTTCAATATAGAACCCCAGGTACACTTCATTCCCCAATTTTGAGCAATCTGTATAACACCGGATTCATACTGGTATTTGCTCTAGTGTTCCGCTTGACCAAGACATTCTATCTGAGATCAGCGTTTCAAAGTTTCCGACATATTCTTTGTCTGGTATGCGTTGAGGCACGTCCGATGATTGTGTATAACCTTCCAATGTGTTCAGTATACATAGATGACGTGTCCTATAACCGCTTTTGTTTAAGTCGCCTAAAGTAAATAGACGTTCGGCTGTAAGCGCCGCCTCATATCTTAAATATGTTTCAATGGGTGGAATATCTAGCTACGTTTCCAGAGCTTTTCTTGAAGTAGTACACATGGCACCACTTATACCTAAGCAGCATGTATGCTGAACTCCCTGTAGTAGTTTGATATTACACTTTTTGTCCAAAGCAGTCCACCAGATTAATGATGAAGTGCTTTACGTGAGCACCTGCCGTGTTGGCTTATCTTTGTGGTGGTCTTTTCCATCCACTGGGTAGCCTTGAGAACGGTCTACCATCGACCCTTCAATCTTCAATGAAGAAATCAGATGGCAATTTTTATACATGGCTAAGCCGGTCCATGTAGAAGCACTTTGCTAAAGTACTCGAGCTATCTAATCTCTGACCGTCCGTTGCTTAACTTCCGTGATGTAAAACATCACTTCCGTTTGCAACCACGCAGATGGGATGGCTCTGTTGAGTCGGCAACAGCACCTAAAGACGTAACCGGTAGACCGAAGTACGAATCCATCAAATATGCCGAGACTTTGTTCTTACTTACAGTGACACACTGTGGTAATTCCGATATGAACGGAAGGAGAGGAAAGGAAAGGAAGGAAAATTCATTGGTATCATTTGTATATGATACCTTTTATTCATCATCATTCAACCCACACTTCTCATTCATCCGACATATTCTCCTCCTCTGTAGGGTATCTGTTGTTTCGTCATCAGCAGTACCCGTACCCGTTGTACCAGATTATGTGGTTCTCTGGATAGACCCCATGTCAAATCATACCAAGGACTAGCCGAGAAGTGGATTGACATCACCACTTTATAGTCCAGGCAGACTAGAGGTACTGGTAGAACCTCTTTACCCCGGGATTGCAATACACCATGATGAGACATTTCATCATGGAAACATGCCCGGGGGGAGTCCACCAGATTATTGAAGCATAAGCTAGAATTGGTCTAATTACACCTATAGTTCATCTTGCCCAGGACTTGACTTTCTTGTGAAAAGACAGATTTCCGTCTTCGCCGGATTTGACATTGTGGCTTCTCGGTTGAGCCCAGCTAAAGCCGTATTCAGAGCCTCCTCAGCTCTGCTGTACAAGTAATTTGAATTCTTTGCCTTTAACAGTATTATGAAATCGTATGCATAGCAGACAGGTCTTTTTATCAGTTAGGGTCCTTAGGAGGCTATTGACCGTAGTAACCAAGAGTAAAGATGACAAAATGCCACCCTTTGGTATACCGCGAAATACCTTTTTCCTGATAGTTATATCGTACATTTCGCAGCTTATCCATTTGTTCCTTAGCATGTAGTTGATCCAGTTACGGAGTAACCGGTCAACATAAAACTGGTCTAGGGATTGGGTAAGAGTATCAGTGTGCACATAATTGAAGGCAACCGTTCAACATAAAATTAGATATAGATTGGATAAGGGTATCAGTGTCCACGTTATTGAAGGCGCCTTCGATGTCAATGCATACCAGCAGTGTATACAGTTTGCTATCAAAGGATTCACCTATGAAGTGGACAACTTCGTTTAAAGCGGTTTCTGCCGATCGTCCCTTTTCATAAGCATTTTGCTTAAATTTAAGGTTTTTGTCTGATATACTGACTGCTTTTAACCATACTATCGACTATCCATTCCAAGGTTTTAAGTAGGAAGGATGTAGGACTTGTCGGTCGTTAAGACTTAGGTGTCGCATAGCTAAATATGGTGTATATGTTTGATACAGATGTACGGAAACCAGCAAAGTTCCTCATAAAGCTTTTAATAGAAAGTTTTCACTAGAAAATCGTCATCAAAATAATAGAAACTCAACATCAAGGAAGTCATTAGCAACAAAGTTTGGTGTAAAAAATCATAAACGTGAATGTTTTCAGATAAAGTTTATCATCAAGAATGATTATTAAAATATGTTTTTAAAGAAAATATCAGTAAATTTTTTTTGGAAATTTTAAAATAAGATTTTTTATAAAAAAAAACTCCGCCAATATTTTCCCTCCGAAATCATCATTAATAATTATTGCATTAAATCAAACCTCATTATGAGAATTGAATTACTGAATACCACATACCATTTACAGCATAAGCTGCATAAACCCAAACATCAATATTAACATTCATCATACGCCACATATGAAAAATCTGCCAAAAAAAACCCAAACACATACACATAACTCATACGCTATGTGGTTCTATAATGAATGAAGAATGAAGAAGCTTATAGAAAACAATGTGTCAAATTTTGAGTTAATTACAAGGAAACAATTTAATACTTTTTTTTAATAAATATTTTAACATTAAATTAAAAAAAAAATGTTGCCAACACAATTTATGTATATATAAAAATTAAGTGTTGAGAAAATTATGCAAATATTTTGTTTAAATAAAAGTGAAAAATCATAAAAATATATTTAACATTTAACAGCTATTAAAATGTAAAATAAAAAAATAAAAAATACATGCAACAGAAATTGTATGCATGAGCAAATATATCGATATAATTAATTTCACAACATGAAATTCAATAAGCAGCACTTGTCTGTGTATGTCTGAGAGCTGTTAAAAATAATAATAAGCAATTTAAAAAAAATGTATATACATTTAAGGACAAAATAAGGCATAACTGGCTAAGTGGACTTAAGATATTATAAATTTAGTTTTTTGAAAGGATATTAAAAATAAGTTTTCTTTAGTAGAAATGTAAACTTTTGAAAAGTAAAATTTTCCATTTAGTTGGTTATGGCTTGTGACCATAACTTTAACGAATACTATACAAATGTAAAAGGCAAAACTACTTGAACAATTGCTGGAGAAGAACAAAAAAAAAAACAATAAGGAATATAAAATAAATACAAATACATTAAATGCAATAATAACTGCAACGACAACAAGACCAACACTACTGCCTGAATTTCTGTTTGTTGATTGTACAGCTGCAGAGACAACAACTGAATACACACATACAACTTTAGCTACAACTGTATATGTTTTATATATCGAATTGATTTTACTTGTAGATATCACAATTGCATAAATATGTGTGATAGTAAGAGATGAGGTTCAGAGATGAGTTTAATGTCGTAAAATCGTACGTTGACAACATGCAACATTTGCACATTGTGAGGTGACAATTTTACGCAACATAAAATTTTAATTAATTCGCATTTTATTGCAAAAAGCAGACATTCAACACAGACACCGGAATATATTTACAGCTACACTTACAAACACAAACACACACACACTCACTCACTACTTGCATGAATTACTTGCTGAACAACAGAAGAAGCAAATGACTAAAACAGCATTTCCTTTCTCTTCCCTTCCCACATTCAACAGGCAGAGAAAGGTCAATATTAAATTACATTTATAAATACTGAAACAGACATCACTCCCACGTATGTATAATAGGCACCTCAAACTCATATATGTTCATGTAATTTTGCTCTCGTTTCCCCTCTCTCTCTCTGTACTATCGCTGATATAAACATAACAATTTTAGTGGTTTAAACAGTGTTTACACGTCGCTACGACTACAAACAGATAAACACTCTTCACTATTAATGCACAAAGGTAACTGTTAGCAGTAGATGAAATAGTTATAGGTACAGGTTAAAATCTATATACATATATCAAAATTAATGTGTATTTATGTGTTAAAAGGCTAGATCGATTTACTTAAAATGTTCAGGGTAACTATAGGGGGAGCTGCCACGCCCCTATACAAAACTTAGAAACTTTAACAGAAAATTTTGTGTGGACAACTTTGACATCCTTATGAAGATATGGGGAGAAAATGGGCGACCTAGCTATAGTGGGCGTGGTCTCCTAATATCAAAAAAATCTGAAATAATTATATCTGACAAAATATAACCGCTATAGTCCTTTTTGGAGCCATTTTAGTATCAACATAGAACAAACATTGGGCGCTTCAGCATTTGAAAGCGTGGCACTTCCCATATTGATTAAATACAAAAATTAATTTATCTGGAAAACTATTTTATCTAGAATCTTCAAATTTAAGAACTTTAAAATGCATGTAAACGATGGGGGGAGAAAATGGGCGGACTGTCATTAGAGGAGTTTGGAACTTCCCATATGAATAAAATACACAAATTGGTATATTAGAGCTAAAATCCTCCAAATTTGCACAAACAACATTGACATTCATGTGAACATTTAGGTAATAATTTGGTGGACTAGCAATAGAAGGCGTGGCACCTTCCATATAAATTAAATACAAAAATGTATAAATCTAAGAAACCATTAAAGTTAAAATTTTGGGCGAAAAACTTTTCCAGCCATTTGAATAGTTGAATAGAAACAGATAGATTAGGAAAAGGGGGCGTGACAACTCCTATATTAATTGGATACTATATTAGAGCTAAAATCCACAAAATTTGCACAAACTATATTGACATTCATGTGAATACTTGGGGGAAAAGTAATAGAGGGCGTGGCACCCCCCATATGAATTAAATACAAAAATGAGAATATCTGTGGATCAATTAGAGGTATAATCCTCAAATTTTGGACGAAAAACTTTCCCAGCCATGTGAATATTTGAATAAAAATTTATAGATTAGGAAAAGGGGGCGTGACAACTCTCATATGAATTAAACACAAAAGTTCCTTTATCTGGGAAACTATTAGAGATAGAATTTTAAGATTTTGCACGAAGAACTTTGAAATACATTTGAAAATTCTTGATGACTGTCTATAGAAAACTTCCTTGATGATGACTTTCTATAGAAAACTTCCTCGAATTATGATTATTTTCTTTTTTCTTTCTTGATGATGATTTCCTAAAGAAAACTTTCTTTCTAATGATATTCTATAGAACACTTTTTTTTATAATTATGATTACTATTATGAAAATCGTTCTTGATATTGAGTTTTTAGACAAAACTAAAGGTTAACCCCGCGAAGACTGAAATCTGTCATTTGACATGAATGACGAATATTTCTCAACATATTTGAAACTTGTTTATGGGCAAGAATACATCAGTGACCGATAAAGTTAAGTACTTAGGACAAGACGTCTCATACGCAAGAGCTTTTATTAGGTGATTCTAAATAGAGGAGCACGAAAAGCCTCCTTAGAATAAACAATTCAGAGGTTAATACCAGTATTCTGTTATCCTATAATTAGTTAACAAACTGTAAACGGTAACCTACACCCTCAAACAAATACCAAAATATATTTATGTTTACATGTATCTGTCTGTTCGACTGCCTTCAGCATAACAATCATACATGTACCCAGTCTTCCCAGTCTTAAAATACAACAAACTGGCACCATAACTCTGTTTCTGGTGAGTTCTGTATATGTTAATAATTGTCAATTAAATACAGTTAAATACACTCACCATCAAATGAATCAAAGAAACCCACACGTATCACCGATGGATTGGGTTGTAGGAAAGGATATCCCGAACCGGTATCGATGACACCTTTAAAATTTGTAAAATCATCATCAGCAGTATCATCGTCATCATCAGCTCGTGTTAAAACACGTCGTGGTCCACCAATTACTTCAGCATCCTCAGTGCGTGCTGCAAGAGAAAAATAGAAGAAAAGAATTGATAAAAATAAATAATGAAATTTTATTTCGATATATGAAAAAAAAATTTTTTTTTTTGGAAAATACATAAAGTTATGAGTAGTAGTAGAGGGGTAGTTTGTAACCGTGAAAGACAATTTCATTGTTTGAGCAAACATTTTTTTATTCAATTATCTTTGTAGCAGTTCATCATAGTAAAAGACACAGAAGAAATTGACTAAATTATAATAAATTAAGATTTTATTTTGCTGTTGTTATCGTTATTTTTATTATGGTTAATAAGGTTGTATTTCTTTCAGGCATCAAATGCTAAAAGTTGGCGATGTTGGTGGTTTAATTACTAGGACATGATAAAAGAAAATCGTTATTCTGTACAATAACAATTTTTTTTTTTATTTTTTATGTGTGTGTGTGGAGTATGACCTCACATAACCTTGACTCAATCTCCACCTTGTTCTTGACATATCAACTCATTCCCACTGTATCGCTCCCGTAGAGGAAAATTACCCCAATATATGTATGACTATCAGTAAGTTTTCATCAAAAAGGTTTTCTATAGAAAATCTTCATTAAGAAGCTTTTCTATAGAAAATCTTCATCAAGAAGGTTTTCTATAGAAAATCTTCATCAAGAAAATTTTCTATAGAAAATCTTCATTAAGAAAATTTTCTATAGAAAATCTTCATCAAGAAAATTTTCTATAAAAAATCTTCATCAAGAAAATTTTCTATAGAAAATCTTCACCAAAGAGGTTTTCTATAGAAAATCTTCATCAAGAAGGTTTTCTATAGAAAATCTTCATCAAGAAGGTTTTCTATAGAAAATCTTCATCAATAAGGTTTTCTATAGAAAATCTTCATCAATAAGGTTTTCTATAGAAAATCTTCATCAAGAAGGTTTTCTATAGAAAATCTTCACCAAGAATGTTTTCTATATAAAGCCTTCACCAAGAGTGTTTTCTATAGAAAATTTTCATCAAGAATGTTTTCTATAGAAAATGTTCATCAAGAAAGTTTTCTATAGAAAATCTTCATCAAGAAAGTTTTCTATAGAAAATCTTCATCAAGAATGTTTTCTATAGAAAATCTTCATCAAGAAAGTTTTCTATGGAAAATCTTCATCAAGAATGTTTTCTATAGAAAATCTTCATCAAGAATGTTTTCTATAGAAAATCTTCATCAAGAATGTTTTCTATAGAAAATCTTCATCAAGAATGTTTTCTATAGAAAATCTTCATCAAGAATGTTTTCTATAGAAAATCTTCATCAAGAATGTTTTCTATAGAAAATCTTCATCAAGAATGTTTTCTATAGAAAATCTTCATCAAGAATGTTTTCTATAGAAAATCTTCATCAAGAATGTTTTCTATAGAAAATCTTCATCAAGAATATTTTCTATACAAAATCTTCATAAAGAAGGTTCTCTATACAAAATCTTCATCAAGAAGGTGCTATATAAAAAATCTTCACCAAGAATGTTTTCTATACAAAATCTTCATCAAGTGGATCTCTATACGAAATCTTCATCAAGAAGGTTCTCTATACAAAATCTTTATCAAGAAGGTTCTCTATACAAAATCTTCATCAAGAAAGTTTTTTTATAGAAAATCTACATACAAAATCGTATCTTTTGGATAGAAAATCTTTATTAAGTATCTTTTCTATAGAAATTTTCATTACAAATTTATCAAATAATTTGTTTGCTTTCATTACTTTTGTAATACAGTTTTTTTTTTTTCAATAAAACTTTTAGACTTAATTATAATTAAATCCCTAATCAGATAATAAAATAAATTGAAAACAAGACTAATATTCTCTTTATACAACAAAGTGAAATTATTCAAAAATTTTAATTGAATTTCTTTTAACAACATAAATATTTGTTTCAAATGAAAGGCAACGATTAAGTTTGAAACATATTTAACAAGTTGAAATATTTATTAATAAATTTAATTGACACAACACTCTGCTTTTAGAAAAAAATATATACATACAAACAGATTTTATTCAATCAGTCAACAACACTCAATCATATAAAACAAAACTATAAACATACATACAAATAACTTTTTTTATATTAAGCAATTTATAAAGTTGATTAATTAAAAACTTTATGAAAACACATAAACAAAACCTCAACTAATACTACTACTACGTTCGTTCTTCTTCACACAAAAGTAATAGTAAATTGTTAGCATACTTTTGTGACACCCACAACATTTGCCACTTCAGGTCCATTACAAAATTATTTGAGGTTTTTAAATGATTTGTATACTTTTATCCAACCAACCACCCCTTTCTCCCCATAAGAAAATTTATTAAAATAACATTCACAAAAGGCAAATAAGAAACAATGTTGTCACAAAACTAACAAACCCTTAAAAATATTTCTAAGTCTGCGTGCCCGTGCGTCCGTCTGTTTGTGTTATTGTTGTAGCCACTCAACACTTGTCTAAGTTTTAAAGAACTTGCTAGACTTAAAATTTTAAGCAAATTTTTTTGTTGTAATTATGTTAATTTCAAAGTTTTTATTATTTTTGCACAAAAAGAAAAGGTAAAGAAGTCCTTAAATAAAAAACACAGCCAAAAGCTAAAATTTTTATTTATAAGCCAAGACAGGTGTTAATGGTTAATGAGTTGATTGTTTCTTTATTGGTTTGTGTTAGTGTCCCAAAACTGAAAATTAATTTCAAATACCCCAAATACAAATGATTTTGTAAATGAAATAATTAAAATTGTATTGTTTTGTTTAAATTATTAATTGTTATCTTTTGCCTGTCATTATCCTTGTTCAAAAGTAATAATTCATTATTTTTCATAGATGGTGGTGCGACATAAAAAGGTTTTCTCTCTAAATCCTTTTGATTCATTTGCATAAATATTTCTTACAATATTTTATAATTATAAAATAATGTAAATTTTTTGTTTCACTTGTTTTCGTGTTCATTTGTGCGTTATTAGCCTAGAACAATATCAAATTTTTAACATTATGTGGAAAGGTGATGTTTTGTATGTCTTGTGGGATCAATTGGAAAGTGGAGAGAATAAGGATTCTTCATTTATATGGGGAATTAATAAATGCCCCAAGAAAGAGCTACCAATCGAGCTAAATGTATAAAACAGGAACAGACTGTATAGCAGGTATATATGTATGTATGGATCCTAGAAGAACAAACGATCGCAGCATGATCATGCTATGAAATCCGGAAAATATGTCAAAATCAGACCAAGTAATTGTAATTGATTTACAAAAACCTAGGATGCAACAAACTAACTAACTAACTAACTAACTAACTAACTAACTAACTAACTAACTACTAACTAACTAACTAACTAACTAACTAACTAACTAACTAACTAACTACTAACTAACTAACTACTAACTAACTAACTACTAACTAACTAACTAACTAACTACTAACTAACTAACTACTAACTAACTAACTAACTAACTAACTAACTACTAACTAAACTAACTAACCTAACTAACTAACTAACTAACTAACTAACTAACTAACTAACTAACTAACTAACTAACTAACTAACTAACTAACTAACTAACTAACTAACTAACTAACTAACTAACTACTAACTAACTAACTAACTAACTAACTAACTACTAACTAACTACTAACTAACTAACTACTAACTAACTAACTAACTAACTACTAACTAACTAACTAACTAACTAACTAACTAACTAACTACTAACACTAACTAACTAACTACTAACTAACTAACTAACTAACTAACTAACTAACTAACTAAACTAATACTAACTAACTAACTAACTAACTAACTACTAACTAACTAACTAACTAACTAACTACTAACTAACTAACTAACTACTAACTAACTAACTAACTAACTAACTAACTAACTAACTACTAACTAACGAACTAACTAACTAACTACACTAACTAACTAACTAACTAACTAACTAACTAACTAACTAACTAACTAACTAACTAAACTAACTAACTAACTCAACTAACTAACTCACTAACTAACTAACTACTACTAACTAACTCTACTAAATACTAACTAACTAACTAACTAACTACACTAACTAACTAACTAACTACTAACTAACGAACTACCTAACCTAACTAACTAACTAACTAACTAACTAACTAACTAACTAACTAACTAACTAACTAACTAACTACTAACTAACTAACTACTAACTAACTAACTAACTAACTAACTACTAACTAACTAACTAACTAACTACTAACTAACTACTAACTAACTAACTAACTAACTAACTAACTAACTAACTAACTAACTAACTAACTAACTAACTAACTAACTAACTAACTAACTAAACTACTAACTACTAACTAACTAACTAACTAACTAACTAACTAACTAACTAACTAACTAACTAACTAACTAACTAACGAACTAACTAACTAACTAACTAACTAACTAACTAACTACTAACTAACTAACTAACTAACTAACTAACTAACTAACTAACTACTAACTAACTAACTACTAACTAACTAACTACTAACTAACCTAACTAACTAACTAACTAACTAACTAACTACTAATAACTAACTAACTACTACTAACTAACTAACTAACAACTACTAACTAACTAACTAACTAACTACTAACTAACTAACTAACTAACTAACTAACTACTACTAACTAACTAACTAACTAACTAACTAACTACACTAACTAACTAACTACTAACTAACTAACTAACTAACTAACTACTAACTAACTAACTAACGAACTAACTAACTAACTAACTACACTAACTACCTAACAACTAACTAACTAACTAACTAACTAACTACTAACTAACTAACTAACTAACTAACTAACTAACAACTAAACTAACTAACTACTAACTAACTAACTAACGAACTAACGAACGAACTAACAAAACGTAACTAACTAAGAACTAACTAACTAACGAAAGAACGAACTAACTAACGAACTAACTAACTACGAACGAACGAACTAACTAACTAACGAACTAACTAACGAAACTAACTAACGAACTAACTAACTAACGAACGAACTAACTAACTACTAACTAACTAACTAACTAACTAACTAACGAACTAAAACTAACTATAACTAACTAACTAACGAACTAACGAACGAACGAACTAACTAACTAACGAACAAAACTAACTAACTAACGAAACTAACTAACTAAACGAACTAACTAACTAACTAACTAACTAACGAACGAACTAACTAACTAACTAACTAACGAACGAACGAACTAACTAACTAAAACTAACTAACTAATAACTAAACAACTAACTAACTAACTAACTAACTAACTAACTAAACTAACAACTAACGAACTAAACTAACTAACTAAAACTAACTAACACTAACTAACTAACTACTAACAACTAACTAACTCTAACAACTCTAACTAACTAACTAATCTAACTAACTAACTTACTTACTAACTAAACTATAGAGTATTTCTGGTCCACAATATAACGTTTAATGGGTTGGGGAAGCATATTTTTTCGATTTTTATCGAAATAGGTGTCAAAACTGTCGTCCATTTCAGCTTATATACAAAAATTATAAAAATGATTTGGTCCATTTCAAAATTCTTTAGGTTGTTTTGAAATTTATAAACACAAGAAGTCGATTTGCGCAGCAAAAATACCCTAACAAAAATTACGATACTTTTGAGACTGAAAACATTGCTGATTTTTTTTGAACATATTGTTCTGAGATCAAGGTTTTCAATTTAAAAGATTTTCTCTATTCAGAAGTATTCTTACAAAAAATTGTTTCACGGGACATCTTCATATACAACTTTAAGCACCTATTTTAAATGTGGTTTACAAGACATTTTCTCCTTTTTATAAATTTCCTAATGGGTTTATTTTTACCTTCATTAGTTCATAAATAAATATCTTTTTAACTGTTCTTCTA
>NW_023997731.1:0-17981 GCF_015586225.1 Lucilia sericata
CTTACTGGGATTATTTTCCACAAAATGACAGTGTGATCCTCGTATTGTTATATTATTATTGCGCCAAGTAAATTCCTGTATATAGGGACAATGATCGGCCAATGACACGGATCCTCCATAGAAAACTTCATCGCCATCTTTATATGTTAATACTATCGAAATTCTGTAAAAGTGAAACAAGGGATTTAGTCCTAGTTTTTGTACAAAATATTATCGACCTATCTATCTATCTATCTCTCTATCTATCGAGCGTATCTATCGATCAGCGAGCGATCGAGCTAGATCGAGCGAGCGAGCGATCGAGCGAGAGAGCGAGGAGCGAGGAGCGAGCGAGCGAGCTAGGAGCGAGCGAGCGAGCGAGCGAGCTAGCGAGCGATCGAGGAGAGCGAGCGAGCGATCTAGCGATCGAGCGAGCAGCGAGCGACTGCTATCTATCTATAGATCTATTCTATCTATCTATCTATCTATCTATCTATCTATCTATCTATCTATCTATCGATCTATCTATTATCTATCTATCATCTATCTATCTATCTATCTATCTAAAACACATAATGTTTTAACAAATGTTGGCAATATGATTAAAATAGTTTGCACCACATATGCTCGCCAAAATCGGTACAAACCTGGTACTGTTCCGGTAACCTATATTCATGTCTAATTAAATTGCACAACGCCACGGAATTGCGATCATCAGTACATTCAGTTTGAAGAGGATCTTGTTTCACCTTGGAGCAAAAGGATGTATAGAGCGGCCCCTAGAAAAGAAAAATTAAGATTTAAACTGAAAGTTGACAAATACTAAACTAAAAACTCACTTGGCATTATTCAATTGTATCCAATCTTTACAGCTGCGCATAACAAAATTACAGCCCAAACCACGACCCCAAGATAAAGGACTGGCCATACTATAATTAGCTCGATACCAGCCCGAGTCTTCCATTAAAGCTAATGTGATGCGTGAAAATACAGGTGATTGAGTATGGGTTCCAGTCATGGCCTCATTCTAAAAAATAAATCATAATTTTACTACATTTTACAAAAATATATTTACATTCGAAACCACACCTCTAAAATACGTTTCTCCCAGTGAGTTAAAGCAGTACCCTCACCTCCCTGATCTTCTAACTCGGCACCCTCCAATAGATCACAATTAAAATGTTTGCGTACTTCTTGCACTACCCTGGGAGTCACCATCATATCGATTTCTTTGCGCACATGACCATTGCGTACCGACCAGTTATCTCTAACCACTTTGCGTATGGTGTCATTACTCCACTGATGTATTTGTAGGCTAAAAGGTACAAAATTGAATCAATATTTATTGAAATTTATTAAAAGAGAACCAACTTACATTTCATTTAAATGTGGTTTACCCGTATCCGGTATTCTCGGTGTTCTTGGCTTACCCTCATCATCTCGAAAGAAAGCAAATAGACTCACGGAGAAACCCAAAGCATGTAAGATCTCATGCTTAACGGTTGATATCAGTGTTTGCAGTTCCTGAGGTTTTGTGCTTATACTATTGGGACACAAATTAGCATGACCCGCTATGGGACGATCTAAAGTAGCCTCTTGTTGACAATGAGCAGCATAAGCCACTGTCAGACCCTTGTGACAACGTTCCGTCTGTCTTGCTGAGACATAAAAAGACGAAATCAGCCTCTTCTATACCCTCACCGGCTTGAGTTGATTCCTCCACCCGACAATTTTGTCCAGTGGCATTACAAATTCGACACACCTTTATTTTTTTAAAGAGAACCCAATTATTGTTTACTTACATTTTAATAAATGTGAAAAATTGAACTTACATCCAAATGTTCTTCGGGCACCTCCACCTCACCACACATGGTTATCGATTTACAATTATCTATACAATGTGTTAAGCCATTTTTAACAAAAACCTTAGTACTGTTGCATTTCCTATTGTTAAATTTAAGGCGTAAAATTATAAGTTTAAAGTAAAAGTAATGCGATTATAAATCAAGGAAAAATTAATTTCAAGGAAAATATATTTATTTAAATTCTGCTTATACATATTGTAATACCTGTTAAGCCTTATGGGACCTTTAGTTTGTCGCACCATTAATGCTTGCTCCCAAAATTGTATTGCCTCCGGTAGTACAGTATCCTTTTGGGTTGTGAAAGGGTAGTGGGTGAAGAAATAAGAAAATGTATTAATAAATGCATAATAGTATTAAAAGGTTTAAAGTTATCAAGTGTGCGTGTGTGTGTGTGTGTGATTTTATCAAGAATTTCATGGAGAATGTAATTATTTCTTTATATTAACATTAAAGATTTATGTACATAAATACAGTGGGAATCAATCAAGGTGTTTGTTTGTTTGGCTTAGTGGTTGATTTTCATTATCAATTTTAACACAGATAAATTTTGATATTTAATTTATTTTGGCTATTGTGTTTGTTTATTGGATTTAGTGAAAATACGGTGATTTTTTTTTCAAGAAATTACCACAAAATTGAGGGTGCCGTAATATATTAATTATTTTAACATGGTTTCTGGTTTTCCCATATACAGTTTAGTTTAAGTATATATTATTTTAATATAGAAGTTAGTTTGTTAAGATTCCTTAAAATTCTACAAGATACTGACAAAGTAGTACTTAATTCTCGTTTCGACTATTACCAATGGCTGGTAATATTAGCCAATGTAACCACTTCTTTTAAGTCTTTAAGCAACTTAAAAAATAATAGACTCTGGAAGTTTTAAAGAATGCTTCTGTCCAGAGAGATTTGAAACAATGTGCAAATTTAGAAAAATCACTGAAATTTTACAAAGATAACATCTGAGGAAAGCGTTAAAACGGACTTTGACATTAATTGGAAGACTGGTTTTGAAATATTTGTAGTGACTTCCAAAAAAAGCAGATTTTACTATGTTAGTTACGTTTTTTTAGAGATTTTGAAATCCTATAAAATATTAATGAAATCTCAGACAATGTAAGCCAATTCAAGAGAATAAGCGTGCCGACAAGATCGAGCGATTTCATAATTATACTTTCTTTAGGTCTCAAAAACAACATCCGACTAAAAGACGATAAGTGTTAAAAAGGTCTCTAAGAGTATGAAGACTAATTTCACGATTTGCAAATATAGTACGATAATAAGCGTTTAAACGGACTCGCAGAGAATACATGATACGAGTAGAAGGACACGTTTTTATAATTTACCGAATTGAAAAATCTTCCTTTTTTGGATTAATACAATTGACAAGAAAGCGAGATTAAAAAGTAAATAGGCTTTCAGGGAATAAATAGTCTTTCAGAGAATGTAAAGACTAGATATGACAGTTTGCAATGAATTAATCAATTTATTGGAAAGTTTTAAAATTAAACACAGTTATTTGAAGCCTCTAACCTCTCCGAGGGCGTGTTACCTTGATGAAAGTCCCTCATCTTGGTGTTATTGCAATCCCGGGGAAAAGAGGTGCTGCCAGTACTTCTAGTCTGCCGGGACTTGGAATGATTTGACATGGGGTCGAACCAGATAACAACATAATCCGATAGCCCATAGTTCAGATTTTGTCTTGTCCCGGTTATTGGCTGATGCACGGTAAGGTCTGTAATTCGGAACTGCTGCTGAGACAGCCTGCAGAGGAGTGGGATTAAGCGTTGAAAATGAGTTGGAATTAAGTGTATATAATACAGGATGCATACGGACCTTACCCTCCCGTATATTTAGACTGATTGTGTCGGATATTTTCCTCAATGAGTGTGTCGGATGAATGACAAGTGTATGGGTTGAATGGTGATGGTTCTAAGGTATCTTATACAAGTGATACCATTGAATTTCCCATCCTTGTCCGGGTATGTTCAGGGTTTACTCTATTCATACCAGATTTAACAACGTGTGTTCTCTGTGAGTAAGAACAAGTCCTCGACTTATTTGATGAATTTGTATTATGGTCTACCGATTACTTCTCTGCTGTTGCCGACTCAACAGAGGACATCCCATCTGTGTGGTAGTTAACGGAAGTGAAGTTATTGATTCTTGAAAGTTAAGCAACGGGGCAGCAATGGTCAGAGATTAGATAGCTCGAGTACATGAGCAATGTGCTTGCACATGGACCGGCAGAACCATGTATGAAAAATGCCACCGGCGTGTGAGATACACAAAGGTCAAAAAGCTCACCCTGTGGATGGAAAAAGCCAACGCAAATTAGGTCTTCAAGGGAAGTGTTCACGTAGAGCACTTCGGCATTTTGATACCTCTAAATTTGTGTCTTTAGGATATTCATAGGCTCTTTTAGCTCTAAAAAAGAATATCCCACCAGAGTACGAAAAGAATCAGTAAAAAGTTGTTAAAGAGTAACTTAAAAGAAAAAATAACTGACTCTTTAACCATTTTGGGTTAGTTTTCTTTTGGTCCACCTTGTATGTAATCAAGTTCATATATAATTTTCAATAAATTGTGTACTTTAACAAATTTCCACTATAAAACTAATAAATAATATTCTAAAATTACACCCTTCAGTTACTTACATTAATCAAAATGAATTTGTCAGTGTCCAGACTGTAAGAGAAGAAAATAGAAAAAAATTATTAATAATTCACAAGAAAAAATAAGTTGTAATTAAAAATATCTAACGGTAAAGTTAGTAAGTAATACGTAGATACAAAAATTAAATAAATACTTTAAGAACTATTAAAACTATAATGTAGGAAGTTAGACTTTAAAGCGAAAATTACTTGTTAAGCTTTTTTAATATTATTCACAGGCAACTACTGCAGGTTTTAATTGTTTAATATTACTTGTTTCTTGAATAAATTTTCTTTTTTCCAACAATGCAACAACAAACGTGTATTATTCTTTAATTTTAATTTATTAAATATGAAGCAAAGCATGCAATTGTTAGACTATTAAGAATATAGAATTGTATAAATATTTATAGATTAGTTAATATTATAAAATAAATATATTGCCGCAGTATATAAGAGTTTTATTGGGAATGATGCTGTAACAAATGATTGTTGTTGTTACTATAAACTAGTTATTGCATTTGTTTAGATGACCTTGGAGACAAGTAGTCAATGGCTACTAGAGAACAATGTTCATTTCCAGCAAATATTCATGTTTGTTTTCTTTTTTTTTTTAATTTGTTTCACTCTTTATTTGTATTTCTTAATAAATTCTTATTTAATTGCTAACAGTGGGCTGTAAAATTGTTTATTTTGTTTTGATCTCCATTATCTAGAAATAACCTTCAAAGAAAACTTTATAGCAGGTTGTAAAGAAGTTGCGAAAATAAATTAAGGGGTTTCAATTGTAAACCGATTAGAAGTGTTTTAAGATAAGTTTTATTAAATATCAATTTATATGTAGCTCAGGTTTTTAAAATTTAGTTTTAGAGATCTGATTATAAATCTATAATAGAACTTAAAACTTTAAGAATCACTACCGCTATAAAACATTTTCAAAAAAAACTGTTTTTTTTTTTTAATTTATATTCCATTAAACAAATTCAAAATAAAACTTAATTAAGCAAAACGTGTGAATTAATAAAAAACACCTAATGATCGCAATGATTTTGGAGAATTAAAACATCTTTTAAAAAATCACCTTTAATTAAAAAAAAATGATTTATTTAATTTTACACAATGTAAACGTACACTTACTTGCAAAAATATGTTTCAAGGTCATTTTTCTACTTTTTATTTAAAACGCCTACCAAACATAATTTTTTCCTGCAACTTAGTTTTATAACTGTAAATATGTAATTTAAATACTTACCCAAGAACGGATTCATCATAGACTAAAGAAATTCGTAGTGGTCTTTCAACCGTACTGCGTTTTTTCCGTCTTGAATGATGTTGCTGATGATCATGATTTAATGAGTTTTCTAGCTGCTGCGGCGCATGATCAAATGAAGTCGCTGTTGTCTCAACTGTTTCGATTCGTACACCGTGAATAACCTAGAAATATATTTAAAAAAAAAACACAACAATAATGATCAAATAAAATTTATAAAAAAAATCGCACAATTGAATGATAGCGACTTGATAATCATTAAAATAATGAGTAGTGTTTTTGTTTAAACTTAATTTTGTTATTTTTTTCTTGTTTATAGTTATTTGCAATATTTTTTTTAATGTATTTTGATCAAAGTTGTACACGGAATTAAATTAAATCAAATCGTGGGGTTAATACTAAGTGGAAACTAACGACCTGAAAACACCCTTTATTGATTTTCAAAATTATTCTACATAAAGAAAATTTCGGAAAATAATAGTCTATAGTCTAGTGCATGATCTAGTCCGTAGTTTAGTCTATAGTCTAGTCTATTCTATAGTCTAGTCTATAATCTAGTATATAGTCTAGTCTTTAGTCTAGTCTATAGTCCAGTCTATAGTCTAGTCTAAAGTTTAGTCTATAGTCTAGTCTATAGTCTAGTCTACAGTCAAGTCTTTAGTCTAGTCTATAGTCCTGTATATAGTCTAGTCTATAGTCTATTCTATAGTCTAGTCTAGTCTAGTCTTTAGTCTAGTCTTTAGTCTAGTCTTTAGTCTAGTCTTTAGTCTAGTCTTTAGTCTAGTCTATAGTCTAGTCTATAGTCTAGTCTACAGTGAAGTCTATAGTCTAGTCTATAGTCTAGTCTATAGTCTAGTCTATAGTCCAGTCTAAAGTCTAGTCTATAGTCTAGTCTATAGTATAGTCTATAGTATAGTCTATAGTCCAGTATATAGTCTATTCTATAGTCTAGTCTATAGTCTATTGTATAGTCTAGTCTATAGTCTCGTCTATAGTCTAGTCTATAGTCTAGTCTATAGTCTAGTCTATAGTCTAGTCTATAGTCTAGTCTATAGTCTAGTCTATAGTCTAGTCTATAGTCTAGTCTATAGTCTAGTCTATAGTCTAGTCTATAGTCTAGTCTATAGTCTAGTCTATAGTCTAGTCTATAGTCTAGTCTATAGTCTAGTCTATAGTCTAGTCTATAGTCTAGTCTATAGTCTAGTCTATAGTCTAGTCTATAGTCTAGTCTATAGTCTAGTCTAGTCTATTAGTCTAGTCTATAGTCTAGTCTATAGTCTAGTCTATAGTCTAGTCTATAGTCTAGTCTATAGTCTAGTCTATAGTCTAGTCTATAGTCTAGTCTATAGTCTAGTCTATAGTCTAGTCTATAGTCTAGTCTATAGTCTAGTCTATAGTCTAGCGTCTATAGTCTAGTCTATAGTCTAGTCTATAGTCTAGGTCTATAGTCTAGTCTATAGTCTAGTCTATAGTCTAGTCTATAGTCTAGTCTAAGTCTAGTCTATAGTCTAGTCTATAGTCTAGTCTATAGTCTAGTCTATAGTCTAGTCTATAGTCTAGTCTATAGTCTAGTCTATAGTCTAGTCTATAGTCTAGTCTATAGTCTAGTCTATAGTCTAGTCTATAGTCTAGTCTATAGTCTAGTCCTATAGTCTAGTCTATAGTCTAGTCTATAGTCCTAGTCTATAGTCTAGTCTAGTAGTCTATAGTCTAGTCTATAGTCTAGTCTATAGTCTAGTCTATAGTCTAGTCTATAGTCTAGTCTATAGTATAGTCTATAGTCTAGTCTATCTAGTCTATAGTCTAGTCTATAGTCTAGTCTATAGTCTAGTCTATAGTCTAGTCTATAGTCTAGTCTATAGTCTAGTCTATAGTCTAGTCTATAGTCTAGTCTATAGTCTAGTCTATAGTCTAGTCTATAGTCTAGTCTATAGTCTAGTCTATAGTCTAGTCTATAGTCTAGTCTATAGTCTAGTCTATAGTCTAGTCTATAGTCTAGTCTATAGTCTAGTCTATAGTCTAGTCTATAGTCTAGTCTATAGTCTAGTCTATAGTCGAGTCTATAGTCTAGTCTATAGTCTAGTCTATAGTCTAGTCTATAGTCTAGTCTATAGTCTAGTCTATAGTCTAGTCTATAGTCTAGTCCATAGTCTAGTCTATAGTCTAGTCTATAGTCTAGTCTATAGTCTAGTCTATAGTCTAGTCTAGTCTATAGTCTAGTCTATAGTCTAGTCTATAGTCTAGTCTATAGTCTAGTCTATAGTCCAGTCTATAGTCTAGTCTATAGTCTAGTCTATAGTCTAGTCTATAGTCTAGTCTATAGTCTAGTCTATAGTCTAGTCTATAGTCTAGTCTATTGTCTAGTCTATAGTCTAGTCTATAGTCCAGTCTATAGTCTAGTCTATAGTCTAGTCTATAGTCTAGTCTATAGTCAATATATAGTCTAAACAAAAATTTCTATATAGAAAACGTTTTTTGAAATTTTTTTATAGAAACAAAATTTTCTATAGAAAAAACCGTTTCGAAAAATTTCTATAGTAATAAAATCTTTATAATTTCTATAAGGAAAAAATGACGAAAATTTTGTAGTAAACCATTAATTAAAAAAGTATTTTGGTTAATAGCCGTTTTCAAACAAAAATTTTAAATTTTATTAAAAAGAAATTTTGTCAATTGTTTTCGAAAATAAAGAATTATACAAATAAATACTTATTTATTCATTTCGTGCTATAGAGTACAAAAATAATTGAAAATTGTACTTGCATACCAATAATAATATCTACATAATGAAAACAATTTTTAATCAAATTTCTTACAAAATACTTAAAAAGGTAAAAACAAACAAAAAACAGTAAATATAAAAAAAATCATTATATTACATGAGCAACAAACCAGATAATGGGTCAAATTATTTTATGAATTTGTAATTTACAAAATAATACGTAAAAAAAATATAAAACCAAACATATTTATTTATTTATGAATGTAGAAAAAAATAAGTAACTAAATATCATATGCTTAGTTATGCTCTACAGGCGATAGTAACAAACATATTTCATAATTTTTAACAAAAAGTAGAAAAAAGTGAATTTGTAAATATGAAACTGTTAGCAGTCATACAACACATTTCTATGGTATACGGGACAAAAACCGCAAATGTTGGGTTTTGTTTTCTTATATACCACTCTCGTAATTGTAGACATACGACGACACGATTATTTGATTAAAAAAATGAGGGTGCTAATTTCTTTAAATTGTCTTGTCATCGAGTGAGTGCATAAAATAATAATTTTGGAAGAAATTATTATTTAACATGACATATTATTATAATTTATTTCCAACTAAATAAATATGTATATTTACGGTAAGATTTACTTTTCGAAAAAATACACAAATATTTACACATTTTTTTAACACGTTTGTACAGAGAGAATGGCACGTTAACACACTAATGTCACATCTAATTATTGTTATTTTTAATTGATCACAATATAGTAAGATGTAGTAGTTTCGGGTATGTTTGTTAAAAATTAGGTCGGAAAAACAATTTAACACCTGTATATAGTTACACATGTTTTTACAAAATTCCACTTTTTTCTATTTAAACATTAGTTAACAATACATTTAACAAATTGTAAAAACCTTTTAACAATTTTGCCAAAGTAAAATTGACAATTGTATATTCAAGTGTTTAATTTGTTTAACAAGGTTTTATTACATTTTACATTTTTTTCTCATTGTTGTGTGTAAATGACTAATTAATTGTGTAAAATATGATATCAGTTTCAAATGTTTTGAATTTCAAATTAAAATTGTGCAAATAAATGATTTGAGAGAAATTATGAAAAGTATATTAAAGAGAAATTAATAAAAGTATATTAAAAAATTTAAATCATTGAGAAGGCCCAAGTCTTGGTTGTCTTCCCTTAAAAGTATTGGCAAACCCTTTTTTATAGTTTAGAAGTGACAATCGAAGGACTGGAACTGAGACGTTAATGGGTTGCACCAAACAATATTTACGCATGTCGACGTGCGGGTTGTTATGATTTACACGTTTTCTTTATGTATCACGACCCGCTATTGAAAATTTATCTTGTATGAGACGCACATTCTATGTATTAAATATTCTTTACGAAATCACCTGTCCTGTTAGCCTTATTTCACGGTGTACTTTTACAACCACAGCTCCTTTGTGCTTCTTACACGTTGATAGCAATTTTGGTTCTGTCGGTCCATGTACAAGCACTCAAGTATTCGACCTACCTAAGCTCTGACCATTGCTGCGCCGTTGCGTAACTTCCGAGATACGAAAACATCGCTTCTTGATTCGGAAACAACACATCGGTAGACCGAAATACAAATCCATAAAATAAATACGAATCCAAATAAAAATAAGAAGATATTGTTCAACTCAGAATACTTCCCATTCATCTGACACACCCATTGAGAAAAATATCCGATAAACTCACTTTAGGTATACGAATGGGTGAGGCCCCCATACAGTGATGCCAGGAGATTTTTTTCAGAAATCCCTACGCTTATGAGAAAAAATCCCTTTTTTCCCTATACCCACTTTTTATTTTCCCTACATTTTTCCCTACACTACGTTCTTCCATTTTTTTCAAAGTTTATCTTAAAAAAATACAAAAATAACATCAAAAACTAAAATATTAGCTCCGTTTTATAATATACATATATGTATGTATTTTTTTTTAATTTTTAGGAATGAAATTTCTAGAATTTAAATTTAAATTTTTTTTCTTTCAATTTTACATCATACAAATCTTCCAACCCTGACTCTTCAGTTAAGATAAAAAAAAAAACAATTGAAAGATTTATGGCAGTATATCGAATCGTGATAAAAATTTATTTTATGTGCCTCCAACAAAAAAATTTTCATAAAATAATTATTTTAAATAAGGTTTACTTTTGCGTTTACTTTTTGCGGTTTACTTTTATAAATTTTCAGAATATTAAATTCATTTTTTCAATCCTGAGTTACTGCATTAAGCCCCCAACTACTCTATCTATAAGGAGTCAGAATATATCGCCCTACAGGATTGGCATAATCCAAAAAGTCGTTTCAAGAAAAATGGATATGAATATTTAATGACATTTAACTATTTTTTTAATAACTTTTAAACAAATCAAGGGGTTTTAAAAATCCAGATTCAGATAGTTGAGGTTAATATGTTTCTCATCTAAATTGAAATTAAATTTTTAGTTGTCTAATATTCACAAAAACGTGGGTTTTAGTTTTTACGTTTACAAAAAATCGATTTCACATCGAAAATAATAGACATATTTGAAATTTCATAAATCTATATGAAAGATTTTAGTATGTCGCATGTTTTGAAGACCTTAGTTCAAGAAAGCCGAATTTTGGATTATGCCAGTCTTGTAGCGATATGTAGGTACATACATATATTGTAGAAATTACAAGCGGAATTTTTACTAACGATACACTTAAAACTGATTTCATTTTTAATTTAAAAGTTTAATACATGAAAGAGTACATTTTTAGTTGTTAAAAACTATGAAATTGAAAAATCCCTACAATTTGACAATAGTAAGAAATCTTTCCCTTTTTCCCTACACGTGAAATTTTTGAAAAAAATCCCTACAAAAAGGGAATAATCCCTACACTTGGCATCACTGCCCCCATACCAATTCATTTCTAATGCTTAGTCCCACAATCACTCCTATGCGGGGTATCTGTTGTCTCGGCAACAGCACCGAACGTATCCCGAATTATAGACTTTACGGTACATTAGTCTTTTAAAAAACATTCCTAACCCACGAGAAACTCTGTCCTGTGCGGTACCGGTTACCGTGGTACCAGATTATCAGGCTTCCTTACACATTTGACACCAGCAGTTAATAGACTAGAGGTATTGGTATCACCTCTTCCACCACCAAGATCATCATCAATGGAAGATCATCAAAGGTAACATGCCCTGGGGACATTAGCATTGTATGTAGACAATCTATTTATATATACAGCAGCGAACGTATACGGAATTATAGACTTTACGGTGCATCAGTCTTTAAAAAAACATTCTTAACACGTGAGTTTGGGACCTCTCCAATAACCGGGACAAGACAATGTCTGAATTTCTGTCCTGTAGGGTACCGGTTACCGTGGTACCAGATTATCAGGCTCCTTTGTTCGACCCCAGATCAAATTAAACGCAATTCACAAGGAAAGGTCGTGGATACATTTGACACCAGCAGTTAGTAGACTAGAAGTATTGGTATCATCACCAATTGAAGATCATCAAAGGTAACATGCCCCGGGGACATTAGCATTGTATGTAGACAATCTATTTATATAGGAAAGCTTAACTACCATTTGTTGCTTAACTAATGGGTTTCCCAGAAAACTGCAGATCTATTTCAATAAGCCTTAAGACCGCTGACCTCAAAGTTAAGATAACTGTTTTTAATTAAGTCGTTTATTTGTGGCTAGGAAAGTTAAACTACCTTTGGGTGCCGTGATATATCATTCAGTAAAAAGACTAGACTTTTTCTAATGGGTTTCCCAGAAAACTGCACATCTATTTCAATAAGCCGTAATCGACCGCTGACTTCAAAGTCAACATAACTCGTTTTAATTTAGTCGATTATTTGTGACACAGTAATTGAAAGTTGCACATCTCGGATCAGTGACATAATCAATGTTACCCAGTTTTCAACTCCTTAATTTTACAAATTCCTAAAATATTAAGTTCGGCTTACATTTCTATTTATCTTTTCCTCTGGTTTAATCAATTCCGAAATAATATTTCAATAAATGGAAGTGGTCATGAAGCTGATCATTATTTCTCCCACTTTATTAGGATTAACAGACCACTTAACAAAATACGATCACACAAACACGCTCTTGTTTGATTTATAAAATAAAAATTATTGTATTCCAAATTTTCAATGTCCAAGAAAAAGAAAAAACACAAATTGCAAAAGACGTGTCCGTCTGTCTTTCTGTTTCTTTTACCATTCAATGAGTCACTCTGTCATTTAGTCAGTAAGTTAACCATTTATTTGTACATGACTAAATAAATGTGTAAAAGTCACTTTATTAAAGCAACAATATAAAAAAATATTTATTATAAGAAAACAAAAAAAAAAAAAAAAAAAAAAAACAAAATCATCAATAAATAAACAAATAAATAATATACATATGTACGTAGGAAAATAACGTATGAATGGTATTTCCATATTGCATGTTTGTTGTTTGATTGCGTTTTAATAAACTCTATAACAAATTTCCACCTAACTGTTTTTTTGTTCGGCTTGTATTTTTTATTTATATTTAATACTTTATATTTATTTTTTTGTTACAATTACAATTGTTTATTTGTAAGCAGAGTTAAGCAGACATACATGCAACTAAGCAAACTAACCGACCAATCAAACAACTGACAGACAGAAGCTGCGAGTAATGAATTCTTCGTATAACGTTTAATTTTAAGGTTCGTAAGTAAATAGTCCTCTTTAAGGTATCACGTGCAAAGACTCTGTCCTCTTGAGAGAGATAATCACATCTAAATCCATTCAAAATCCTAGAAATAGCTTAGAATTGATATGTAAAGCTCTTCTTTATTAGTGTCTCACCATTAACTTTTTGCGATACACTGACCACTGATCAGCAAGTCTGGAGGCAATTCTAGACGTACATAAGTACATATGTATTTCTGAAATAGAATATAAAAAGTATGCAGACTAGATAGCTTCCTTAGGACCCTTTGAATCGGAGAAGACTGGGCTGCAATTCCTGTTCTTCGAGACGATAAAACCTCAGACTTCATCGTTCAGTACGGGTACTAGCTAGGGTTCTATAAATCGACTTTCGAATAATCGAACAATCGACTTTTTGTCGAAAAAAGTCGAAGTCGACTATTTTGTTCCAAAAAAGTCGATAACTCGACTATCGTCTCTGAAAAAAGTCGAAAAGTCGACTTTGTAAATAAAAGTAGAAGTCTGAAAGTCGGAAAAAGTCGAAAACTCGAAAATAGTAGAAAAATAGTCGAAAATTTTAAAAAGTGTAAAAAAAGTCAAAAACTCTAAAATAGTCGGTAAACTCGTAAAAAGTCAAAAATAGTTGAAAAAAGTCAAAAAAAAAAGTCGAAAATAGTAAAAAAAATCGAAAAGTCGGAAAAAGTCGAAAAAAGTCGGAAAAAAGTCGAAAAGTCGGAAAAAGTCAAAAAGCCGACTATTTATAAAATACTTAAAGTCGAAATGTCTAAAAGTCGACTTTTAATTAAATGAAAAAAGTCGAAAAATCGACTTTTCATAAAATGAAAAAAGTCGAAAAATCGACTTTTCATAAAATGCAAAAAGTCGAAAAGTCGACTTTTCGATTCAACTATAGAACCCTAGTACTAGCTGGGGACTTTTCTCCTATCAGATAGCCTCAACCTGCTTTTAACTTACAATTTGGGAAACCAATGCGGCTACGAGAAACATCCTAGAACTAGATCTTGAGGCGACGACCATTAATACGTATCTTGCGTATCTAAAAGCGATGAAATGTATTCTCAATTTCATTCACTCCCTGTTCGTATTTGCCGAACTCTTTCATCACACTTAATATTCCCAATTAAGGTACGCAAATATCCGAGTTCTTGTGTACTTCGGTAATTTTGTAGCAGTCGGCAACTCTCGTAGACATCAGTGATGTTCTCGATTGATCTAAAGTTCTTGTAAATTACAAATCTTTGGATTTTTTTAAATTAAAAGATTGTCTACGAAGTAGTTCGAAAGCGAACTACGAAATTTTTACAGCAAACCTTCACGGATAGCCTGAAGTTCTCCACCGTTCTGAAGTTATTTTGAAGCTCGAATCTTCGGTGAGTTTTTAACGAAGCGGTTGTCTCGTTTAGGAGTCGAGATGATGATGAGTAGACTTATAATTTTAAATTCTCATATTTTTTTTAAGATTTTAATGAAGCAATTCCTTTAAATCTCAGACAAAATTAACCGATCAACACTCAAAAAAACAAACAATGCTTTCACTTTCGTTTTCATACAACTTCGTTAATAATTTTGTATTCAAACATAAAAAAGCAGCCAGCAGTTGGCAGCTAAAACTTGCTGCCAATTTTGTTTTTTCGATATATTTTGTTGTTACGCTTGCTGCTGCTATTGCCGTCAATAAATAGTTTATAAACTACAAACAAACAAAAAAGAGCAAAATAATAATAGTAGAAAAACTTGAAATACCGTCAGCTGTTTTCGGTTTCATGTTTGTGGACTAAAAAAGTGTTGCGGTGTAGATTGATATGGCCGCATGGTATCGGGTTGTATTTTTATGTTGTTTAGGTTTCAATTTTATTGTTTAGAGCACAAGTTCAACACCGCCTTACATTTTACTAGCTGCTGCTGCTGCTGTCGTTGTTTAGTTAGCTTTACAACACTTTAGTTGAGTTCATCATATGTGTTGTGTTCGCTTAAGTTGGATGTCTCTTGAGTTCGTCACAGTTAAACTTTCATTTATATGGGTTGCTATAGCAGCTTAATATGACCGACTATTGTTTGTGTTTATGTGCATATGTTTGTTTATATGTTAAGTTAAAGTATTATTATGATATTATTGTCAAATTGTTACCTCATTGCCTGTTGTTGTTGCTGTTGTGGGGCTGTTGTCGCTGTTGCCGTTGGCTACATAATTTGGTTAGTGTTACTTCATACGAAAACCGGCATAGCAGCAGTTAAAAACAATAACAACTAGAAATAATTTTAGCAATAACTGCATCATCTCTATTACACTAGCAATAGCACAGATAGAGGGACAGACTTTAAGTCTTAAAATTAACACAATTGTGATTTAAAATTATTATTTTATGTGTGTTTTGTTGACTGAATGACTGACGGACATGTATGTTGAATATGACTAAATTATGATAATTAATATTTTAGCTTGTCTGTCTGTCAGTTTCTTATTGTTGTTGCTGTTGTTTATAAAAACCATTTCAATTTAATTAGTTGCATAGTTAATTTCTTAATGTTTAAATATTTATGTGTATTTATAAATACAAGTTTAGGCATAGTTATGCACACTTACATTAGCAGCCTTGGTATAGTGAATAGCACACTGATTACACGTGTTGAAAGTGTATTATTATTGCATTTACTATTGCAATTATTCATTGAAGTTCCTTTTATGGGTATTTATTATAATTATATATTGACAAACATTGTTTTCTTTGAGGCTGTAAGATTGAGGCAAAATACAAAGTTCAAATTAATGACGATACCCGGCATCATTAATCAATGTAACATAGATATGAAATGAGCTTTGCTATATTAGATTATCCATTAAAATAGTAATGGACAATTTTCCTTCGAATCGGAAGATTACCAATGTTGCGATTGATTTAAATAAATAAATTATGGGCATAAAACGGAGATAGAACTCCATTTTCACAGCATTATTTATTTCCTTTCCTTTGACTTCTTCATGTGCTAAAGCTATAATTCCAAAGCATAATCGTGCTCTAAGTTAGGCTTCGTGTATCTTCCATGAATGAAGTGGATTGGTATAATTGATTTCTCTGAATGTTTTCTTTGGGCTTTGAGGTTATCGGATGTAAATTGCTTCACCAATTAGGCACAATTGCTTGGAGTTCTTCTATCTGTTGAGATTATAGAGACTCCTCATTATAATGGCGATCACACGGATAGATTACACTGGTTTTTCTGAGAATAATATGGTTTTAGGATAAATTTAATGGAGGAATGTGGGTTAGCAATGTGATATATCTTAAGGATATTTATTATAAATATTAACAGTAAGAAATCCGATAGCACCACTCATGTCATAAAATCACCTTAAATCTATGGATTGATGTTATACACATTATGGTAAAGGTTATCTCTGCTGTGACAGTTGATAATGTATGGCTGGTTAGGAATAGGATCGTTGTATAGCGAAGATAAAAAACTTCTAACGATCATCCTTTCAGTGTAAAGGTTATTGATTGCAAACTCCTGGCTACCATGCCTATATGTTGAAATATTGTTAAAGTAGTTCCGACATTCATTTTATTTTGATCAACTTATCCCCATTTTCTCAATGTCTTGTTATTTTTTATCGAAACGATATTTTGACATTTTGGCGATAACCGGAAATGAGATTATGGGCCTTAATCTAAAAGAAATTTGCATTTTGATCGACGTGAATTGTATCATTAGAGACTTTGTAGTAACGATATTAACCACCGACTAATAGATTCCATTTAGATTGCTATTAGTACTTTAAATTGTGTACCAATTACCAATTTTTTTGATTCTCAAATCCCAAAATCTGTTTTTACAAAATTTCAATAATTTTATTATACTTTCGACTTTAGTGGTTAGGCAAAATAAATAAAACTCAAACACTAAATTTTATACTTTATATAAAAAATAATTTATTTAAAAACAATAAAAGAAAATAAATTTTTTACGAACACTCAAGTTTAAAATTATCAAGAAGAATGAAAAATTATTTTTCAAAAACAGAAAACTTATTAATATAAAATGCAAAGATATTTTGATTAAAAATATTTCAAGAAACAAAGTGTTATTTTCAAAAAGTATTTTTAAATGTTAAAATATTATAACGCCACACGTCACACCTATAATATAATAATCCGTCCTTAAAAAGTATATATGTTTATTCTGGATCCTTATAGATAAAGCTATGTCTATCTATTTGCCGGTTGAAATCTATTTTCTGAAGACCCCCGATACCTTTGGGATTTAAATATACAATAATAGTTAGCTTAGTCGATTAAGCCAAGTCGTATATCTGTCTGCTGAAATGCATTTTCTGAAGACATCAATATGTTTGGAATCCCAACATTTTCGAGATGTTTCCTATTTAAATTCCATAAATAACGGGCATATGAGCAAAAATCCGAGACAATCTCCGAAAATTTCGTATTAAAATAAGAATTTTTGCAAGCATTCGACAGAAAACAACAACCACATACAGCTTAACATGGTAATTGTTATTGGATAAGGCGTATATAACATTTGGAACAGGCGAATATAGAACTCTTACTTGTTTGTTTTTATGAAAATCAAGTGAACTTATACAATCTTCAGTTTTCCAATTTCTTTTTTAAAACAAAAATCTTTAGTTTTGTGCTATTTACATTAGCAAGGCTGTACGGACGTGAGTATCACCATATTATATAAATTAACCATTAAAAAAGATGCTACAATGAA
>NW_023997732.1:0-18129 GCF_015586225.1 Lucilia sericata
CATCGATTAATCTATCGATCAGCCTATTGAGTAGTCCATCGCTTAGTTTACTAACTAGTCTACTGAATAGACTTCTGATTAATCTATTGACCAGTCCATTGACTTGTATATTAAGTAGTCTACTGAAGACTGAAGACTATTGACTAGACTATTGACTAGACTATTAACTAGACTATCGACTAGACTGTTGGCTAGATTAGTAACTAGACTATTAACTATACTATTGACTAGACTATTAACTACACAATTGACTAGACTATTGACTAAACTATTGATTAGACTATTGAATAGACTATTGACTAGTCTATTAACTGGTCTGTTGACTGGTCTATTAACAAATCCAATGACTAGTCTATGGACTGGGCTATCGACTGGTCTATTGACTAGTCTATCGCTTAGTCTACTGACCATTCTATCGACAAGTGTATTGACCATTCTATCGATTAGTACATTTATTAGTAATCTGAATAGACCGTTGACCAGTCTATTGAATAGTTAATTGATCTATTAAATAGTTAATTGACTAGCTTATTAACTAGTCAATTGATTAGTCAAGTTATTACTAGTCAATTAACTAGTCTATCTGTTAGTCTATTGACTAGTCTATGGATTGGCCTATTGACCAGTCTACCGACTATACTATTGACTAGTCTATCGATTAGTTTATCAACTAGTCTATCGAGTGGTCTATTGACTAGTCTATCGATTATTCTATGGACCATTCTATTGACTGATATATCGACTATTCTATTCACTGATCTATTGACTAGCCTATCGACTATTCTATTGACTGGTATATCGATTAGTCTATTAACTAGCCTATCGACTAGTCTATTGGCTAATATATTGACTAGTCTCTCATCTTGTCTATAGACATGTTAGTTTCTTGAGTAGTTTATTGGAAGATCTGTTGACTAGTTTATCTACTAGTCTAATAAATAGTTCATCGACTTGTTGATCGACCAATCTGTAGACTGGTCCAGATACTAGTCTGTTGTGTAGTCTATCCAGTCTATTACAATATATTTTTACTTCTTAACTGTTTAATTAATGTAACAAATTATCATAAATCCTTTGCAAGCAATTTCAAGAATACTAACAAAAACTGCAACGTTTTTAACATATCTTTGACAAAGAAAGTATCTGTCTACCCTTCCACTACAAGCAGTTTTTGTTTAGAAAAAGGAATTTCCTATTTGACGCACTGTGTGACACCTATGGTTGTTTTTTGCATCAGTAGATTGAAGTAATGACGATGATAGTGGGAATGACAAGCGAAAAAAATATCACTGGCAACAATCTAAAACTAATCGTCATCTAAATACACATCAACGGCAGTCTTAAGTTGAAAGAGAAAAAAAAGAATGCAGACAAAAAAACTGCATGATAAACGCAGCAATATGCATGCATAACATAACAAAAACAACAACCATCACCAGCAGAAGCAACATCATTATCATCATCTAAATATCACCAGTGCCATCAACAAACTCATCAGTAACGCCATCACCAATATGACTGCTTGTGGCATTGCAGCTACTGCTACCACTATCGTCATCATCATTATTATCAATATTATTATTATTTGCAACTTCATTGCCAGCATCTACATACATTTGCTAACGTTTTCTTTTTTACAATGTAGCAAATAGTTAAATAGGAGCTTTTCAATGTGTATCAGGGATGGAAAAGTCAATTTTATTAATAAATACTTTTGCTAAATTTAAACTCTATTAGTCTAGATGCAACTCAAAAGAATTGTCTGTAGATTAGTACAGAGACCAGCCCATTGATTATTCCGAAAAATAAAGTAAAACTTTCAATCCCAAAAAGTACTATTTTTGAGAAACTTGGTAAAAATTTAAAATAAAAATTTTCCATGCCTGATGTGTATAGCTTAAGGTTGAGTATGAGATGAGTTGATTTGAGAGAATTTGGCGCAAATAGAGCAGTAAACTAATGGGCACAATGTTGAGTAGTGTTGAGGGTATATGTGTCTAACACTCCTGCAGTAAGGAGTGGTACCTGGTAATGTGAATAAACCAGAAATGGACATATGTATCTGCCTGATTTCCTAAAACTTTCGTAAGAAAGCTGACTTCTTTTTACATTACTTGGGGACAAAAGAGTAATAATTGTCAATAAAAATGTTTGAATTTTGATATTTTTGACCCAAACTCTTAGCTCTGAAAAAGGGATAGCTTTACTCCCTCTAAAACTGCCGGGCTATTTAGTGTTTCTTTGCGATACATTCCCAACATTTGTTTTGCATCTAATGTTATATCTTTGCGTATGTGTTTGTATATGTAAGTCTACATATTTGTTTGTTTATTTGTTTGCTGTATGCAAATGATAAGATAGAAAATCCCCCACAGGATATATTCTAACCAGTAATGTCATCCACATGCATAGATTCACACAAACCTACAAACATATGTTTGTACATTTAAATACAATTGCTGCCTGCATTACAATAGCTTAAGTGTATGTGTGTGTGGATATGCATAACTCTACTCTATGTTGCAATGTTGAAGTATGTGTGATACTAAATATTTTCACATTCTTTTTTGTGCAATTCTATTTGAATTTCTTTTGCCACAAAGTATGTGACGGTATATTGTAGTGCGGAGGCGGTCGGTGGTGGCATAAAGAGGAATTACTTACATCATTAATACTCACATACCACAATGTTGTTTGTTTGGGTATGTGGTAGTGGAATCTGTATGTAAAAAAAATGGTAAAAAAAGACAAAAAATAATTTAAAAATGTTTTTTTTTTTTGAGAAAAATACAACTTTGGCAACAGTGGTGGTAATATAGAGAGCAAATTGTAGGAGGCTTAAGCACTAACTAACTAACTAACTAACTAACTAACTAACTAACTAACTAACTAACTAACTAACTAACTACTAACTAACTAACTAACTAACTAACTAACTACTAACTAACTAACTAACTAACTAACTAACTATACTAACTACTAACTAACTACTAACTAACTAACTAACTAACTAACTAACTAACTAACTAACTACTAACTAACTAACTAACTAACTAACTAACTAACTAACTAACTAACTACTAACTAACTAACTAACTAACTAACTAACTAACTAACTAACTAACTAACTAACTAACTAACTAACTAACTAACTAACTAACTAACTAACTAACTAACTAACTAACTACTAACTAACTAACTAACTAACTAACTAACTAACTAACTAACTAACTAACTAACTAACTACTAACTAACTAACTAACTAACTAACTAACTAACTAACTAACTAACTAACTACTAACTACTAACTAACTAACTAACTAACTAACTAACTAACTAACTAACTAACTAACTAACTAACTAACTAACTAACTAACTAACTAACTAACTAACTAACTAACTAACTAACTAACTAACTAACTAACTAACTAACTAACTAACTAACTAACTACTAACTAACTAACTAACTAACTAACTAACTAACTAACTAACTAACTAACTAACTAACTAACTAACTAACTAACTAACTAACTAACTAACTAACTAACTAACTAACTAACTAACTAACTAACTAACTAACTAACTAACTAACTAACTAACTAACTAACTAACTAACTAACTAACTAACTAACTAACTAACTAACTAACTAACTAACTAACTAACTAACTAACTAACTAACTACTAACTAACTAACTAACTAACTAACTAACTAACTAACTAACTAACTAACTAACTAACTAACTAACTAACTAACTAACTAACTAACTAACTAACTAACTACTAACTAACTAACTAACTAACTAACTAACTAACTAACTAACTAACTAACTAACTAACTAACTAACTAACTAACTAACTAACTAGTTAGTTAGTTAGTTAGTTAGTTTGAAAGGAGGATGTATATACATCAAATCCGAAGAAATACACCTAGGCCTCTATCGGGCCTGTTGTGCGCTCCTTAACCAGTGCCTCAGGTGGGAATCGAACCCACCACCTCCGGTCTACCAGACTAGAACACTAACCACTAACCTACCGGAGGCCACACTAACTAACTAACTAACTAACTAACTAACTAACTAACTAACTAACTAACTAACTAACTAACTACTAACTAACTAACTACTAACTAACTAACTACTAACTAACTAACTAACTACTAACTAACTAACTAACTAACTAACTAACTAACTAACTAACTAACTAACTAACTAACTAACTAACTAACTACTAACTAACTAACTAACTAACTAACTAACTAACTACTAACTAACTAACTAACTAACTAACTACTAACTAACTAACTAACTAACTAACTAACTAACTAACTAACTAACTAACTAACTAACTAACTAACTAACTAACTAACTAACTAACTAACTAACTAACTAACTAACTAACTAACTAACTAACTAACTAACTAACTAACTAACTAACTAACTAACTAACTAACTAACTAACTAACTAACTACTAACTAACTAACTAACTACTAACTAACTAACTAACTAACTAACTAACTAACTAACTACTAACTAACTAACTAACTAACTAACTAACTAACTAACTAACTAACTACTAACTAACTAACTAACACTAACTAACTACTAACTAACTAACTAACTAACTAACTAACTAACTAACTAACTAACTAACTAACTAACTAACTACTAACTAACTAACTAACTAACTAACTAACTAACTAACTAACTACTAACTAACTAACTAACTACTAACTAACTAACTAACTAACTAACTAACTAACTAACTAACTAACTAACTAACTAACTAACTAACTAACTAACTAACTAACTAACTAACTAACTAACTAACTAACTAACTAACTAACTAACTAACTAACTACTAACTAACTAACTAACTAACTAACTACTAACTAACTAACTAACTAACTAACTAACTAACTAACTAACTAACTAACTAACTAACTAACTAACTAACTAACTAACTAACTAACTAACTAACTAACTAACTAACTAACTAACTAACTAACTACTAACTAACTACTAACTAACTAACTAACTAACTAACTACTAACTAACTACTACTAACTAACTAACTAACTAACTAACTATAACTAACTAACTAACTAACTAACTAACTAACTAACTAACTAACTAACTAACTAACTAACTAACTAACTAACTAACTAACTAACTACTAACTACTACTAACTAACTAACTAACTAACTAACTAACTAACTAACTAACTAACTAAACTAACTAACTAACTAACTAACTACTAACTAACTAACTAACTAACTAACTAACTTACTAACTACTACTAACTATAGAGTAGACTATATAGAGTAGACTATAGACTGAAACTATAGACAAGACTATAGACTAACCAGATAAAATATTCGAACTAAGTAGACTGTAGACTAGACTATAGACTAGACTATACACTAGACTATACACTAGACTATAGACTAGACTGTAGACTAGACTATAGTCTAGACTATAGACTTTACTATAGACTTTACTATAGACTTTACTATAGACTGGACTATGGAGTAGACTATAGACTGAACTATAGACAAGACTATAGACTAGCTAGATAAAATATCCGAACTAACTGATACATACATTTATGGGAAATTATTTTTACAGAATATTGTCAGCCTCAGACAATTTTGTAGAAGTATTTAGGTTATAAACTTCATCGCCATATGTTCATATACATATACATATTCAACTAAGATAATTCCAGGAATTTAATTTCCACTTTGGGGGACAAAAAACGTGTACCAAAAATCATGCAATTATTTTCGTAATGTCAAAGTGTTATTTGATTACAAGGTTAACAGAACAGGACAGACTGATGGAACAACCGACATACATACTTATGTAGCTCTATCGACTCAGAGTATAAGTAAATTTAAGGTGGGTGAAGACTCCCAATATTCTCCCCTCAAATAAAGTATCATAATAAAAGCTTAAGTTAAACTGATCTAAAATTTCATCCACAATTTTACTTTAAAAAGGAATGTGTACAATGAAAATTGTAACTATAGGAACTGCATTTATTTCATATTGTTGCTAATGCATCCTTACATATGCAGATCTGTTATAAATGTATGAAAATATGTGTGTAACACTAGGATAAATAACTAAATGTATAAATGTACGAATATCTGTCCTGGTGTCTGTCTATCTGTCAGTCTGTAGTGGAAATATATTAGGGTAGCCCTGAAAAAGAAAATTACTGATGCTCTTGACGAAAATTCTGAATTCTAATTCTATTTTTTGTCCTTTTCCTAATATTTGATGAGCTTTATCAAAGAAGAAAAAGGTCTTTTTTGGGGTTTTTATGATTTCTTAAAAATAAAATAAACGTCTTCATTCCTTTGCGTGAAACATGAAATAATTGGAAAAAACTTTAAAAAGGACCTTTTTATCCTTATACTCTCCTTATCTTCATTTTCGGTGGAACCATTAGTACTATTATTTCTGTCTCCCTACAAACGGAACCACCCTAATGTATATGTTTGATATTTATATGTGGTTGTATTATGTATGTATATGTACATTAGAATCCATAACATACATTTGAATATTTATTGTTGTTGGTGAAAACTGTCTTTCTAAATATCTGTCTCTCCTCTGCCTGTCACTTTTTAGCCAGGATATGTACATATGTATGGGTAGTATGTTTAAAATGTGGTTATATATGAGGATTTCTAACTGTCATTTACGCGGAAAAATATTATAGATTTAGTATTTTTAGCTACTACTAAATGACTCGGTTACTGCTATAAACTTTTATAACTATGACTATCAGAGAAACAACAAAAACCAGCATATATCCAACTACTACTATATATAAATAATATTCCTAGTAAAAGCAATTTACATTTATATGTCATCGCTTTTTTTTTCTATTAAAATAATTTTTCATCTTCTTATTGCAATAAATGTTTCTAAAGTCTAACAGTTTGTGGGTTCTTGTAGATTGAAAGTGATAGATAAAAATTCTCATTATTTCGAGAAGAAATAAGAAATGAGAGAAATTCTAATGTTATTTGATCCTCAAATTTTAATTATTAGATGAAATACTATAGACTAAATTATAGACTAGACTATAGGATAGACTATAGATCAGCCTATAAACTAGACAATAGGGTGGATTATAGACTAGGCTATAGACTTGATTATGGATTAGACTATAAACTAGACTGTAGACTAGACTATAGACTAGACTATAGACTAGACTATAGACTAGACTATAGACTAGACTATAGACTAGACTATAGACTAGACTATAGACTAGACTATAGACTAGACTATAGACTAGACTATAGACTAGACTATAGACTAGACTATAGACTAGACTATAGACTAGACTATAGACTAGACTATAGACTAGACTATAGACTAGACTATAGACTAGACTATAGACTAGACTATAGACTAGACCATAGACTAGACTATAGACTAGACTATAGACTAGACTATAGACTAGACTATAGACTAGACTATAGACTAGACTATAGACTAGACTATAGACTAGACTATAGACTAGACTATAGACTAGACTATAGACTAGACTAGACTAGACTATAGACTAGACTATAGACTAGACCAACGGTTCCCAAATGGGGGTCCGCGGACCCCTAGTGGTCCGTAGTAAAATCCTAGGGGGTCCGCGAAGACGAACGAAAAAAACATGAATAGACAATATTCTTTTATATGTATGTACAATTATCTCCAATTTTTGTGCAATAATCCCAAATTTTTTGGTGACTTTTTGAATTTTATTTTTTCGGTTGTTTATCTAGGCCCTACAAATTTATTGTATAACTTTTATAAAGTAAAGTATTGCGTGATTTGTAATTTTTATTTCCTGTATATGTACTGAAATAATGGTTTTTATTTCAGACAAATAATACTCTGCCTTACAATTAAATTAGGGATACTGGTATTCCGGAGTATGAAGTTCAATTCAAAGACAAGCTTATTACAGATTTAAGTTTATCAAATTGTAAGCAAAAGTGTTCTTGTTTGAAAGGACTAAAATTATATATTTTCAAAACAGAGGTGACGCTTTATGCATCTCTTTATAAATATTCCAATCCGACGTGATACACAGATTTTAACTTGATTTTGTCGACCAATACATATTATTAAATTAACATCAGAAAATCCGTAAATATGTAGCCAAGAACCATGAAGTAAAATAATTCGTTGGTATTTTAAAATTCAAATTTAAGTTCCAAATTCACAGTACTTTAACAAAGAGTTCAAATCATATATTATGCGGATAACGCATTCCGCAACAACATAGAAGAAGTCCAACTTTCTTATATTATTTTCCCGAAAACTTAGCTCACTTACTCAGTTCACCCTTTGCAATCGCAACAAATTTTTGAAACGTGACTCCTTAAGCACATGTGACAATATTTGATAAAGAAACCTTTTCGCTACCTTGAAGAAAAATGAACATGAAAGATCTCACGATCATAAAATTAAACATCACGTTAACATATCAACAAAGAAGTCATTCTATCTTCAAAACATGCAATTGAAAACCTATCTGAAATGTTATATATTCTCAATGTACGGGAATATTTTATAGATATGACATCTCTACATTTATTAGACCTAGGGATTAATGGACTAGGTCAATTTTCGGATGGACAATTATTTAGAACAATAGAATATCAAAATATGTATGGGGGTCCGCGAAATTAAATAAGTTCTTCAAGGGGTCCGCGAAGTAAAAATCGGTGGGAACCGCTGGACTAGACTATAGACTAGACTATAGACTAGACTATAGACTAGACTATAGACTAGACTATAGACTAGACTGTAGACTAGAATACAGACTGGACTATAGACTAGACTATAGACAAGACTATAGAGAAGACTATGGACTAGACTATAGACTAGACTATAGACTAGACTATAGACTAGACTGTAGACTAGAATACAGACTGGACTATAGACTAGACTATAGACAAGACTATAGAGAAGACTATGGACTAGACTATAGACTAATAGACTAGACTATAGACTTGACTATAGAACTAGTTTATAGAATAGACTAGACTTATAGACGAGACCCTATAGATAGACCTATAGACAAGACATAACTAGACTATAGACCGAGACTATAGACTAGACTATAGAAGACTAGACTATATGACTAGACTATAGACTAGACTATAGACTAGACTATAGACTAGACTATAGACTAGACTATAGACTAGACTATAGACTAGACTATAGACTGACTATAGACTAGACTATAGACTAGACTATAGACTAGACTATAGACTAGACTATAGACTAGACTATAGACTAGACTATAGACTAGACTATAACTAGACTATAGACTAGACTATAGACTAGACTATAGACTAGACTAAGACTAGACTATAGACTAGACTATAGACTAGACTATAGACTAGACTATAGACTAGACTATAGACTAGACTATAGACTAGACTATAGACTAGACTATAGACTAGACTATAGACTAGACTATAGACTAGACTATAGACTAAGACTATAGACTAGACTATAGACTAGACTATAGACTAGACTATATACTGACTATAGACTAGACTATAGACTAGACTATAGACTAGACATAGAGAACTATAGACTAGACTATAGACTAGACTATAGACTAGACTATAGACTAGACTATAGACTAGACTATAGACTAGACTATAGACTAGACTATAGACTAGACTATAGACTAGACTATAGACTAGACTATAGACTAGACTATAGACTAGACTATAGACTAGACTATAGACTAGACTATAGACTAGACTATAGACTAGACTATAGACTAGACTATAGACTAGACTATAGACTAGACTATAGACTAGACTATAGACTAGACTATAGACTAGACTATAGACTAGACTATAGACTAGACTATAGACTAGACTATAGACTAGACTATAGACTAGACTAGACTAGACTAGACTATAGACTAGACTATAGACTAGACTATAGACTAGACTATAGACTATAGACTAGACTATAGACTAGACTATAGACTAGACTATAGACTAGACTATAGACTAGACTATAGACTAGACTATAGACTAGACTATAGACTAGACTATAGACTAGACTATAGACTAGACTATAGACTAGACTATAGACTAGACTATAGATTAGACTATAGACTAGACTATAGACTAGACTATAGACTAGACTATAGACTAGACTATAGACTAGACTATAGACTAGACTATAGACTAGACTATAGACTAGACTATAGACTAGACTATAGACTAGACTATAGACTAGACTATAGACTAGACTATAGACTAGACTATAGACTAACTATAGACTAGACTATAGACTAGACTATAGACTAGACTATAGACTAGACTATAGACAGACTATAGACTAGACTATAGACTAGACTATAGACTAGACTATAGACTAGACTATAGACTAGACTATAGACTAGACTATAGACTAGACTATAGACTAGACTATAGACTAGACTATAGACTAGACTATAGACTAGACTATAGACTAGACTATAGACTAGACTATATAGACTAGACTATAGACTAGACTATAGACTAGACTATAGACTAGACTATAGACTAGACTATAGACTAGACTATAGACTAGACTATAGACTAGACTATAGACTAGACTATAGACTGGACTATAGACTGGACTATGGAGTAAACTATAAACTAGACTTTAGGCAAAGTGCTACCATCGACTCATTTCCAGAACCTAAAGCTGCAGGATTATGGAAATTCGTAAAAGGAAAGCATCCTTAATACCATTGGATATGATAATAACTCATTGGTTTATCTGTAGATACATATGTATGTATTCCTGCATATCTTTCATCAATTTGTACATATGTGTTTGTCATTCTTCTTTTGTATGCGTTTTTGTCAAGATGTTGTGTGTATCTGTGTGCTGTCTTTTTGTCACAGTTAATGCCAGCAAAGTAATTAATTACACACTCAAATCTTCTTGTCATACTTTCTACTACAAGTTTCTTTTTATTCCTTGCAACTATTGTTAAAGCTGTTTTAGAGTCTGTTGCTGTTGCTGCTGCTACAGTTTCTTATTCTTATTTACAATATCTAAATGTATTGTGTTGCTGCTTGTGTTGCAGTTGTGTTGTCATTATTATTGTTAGTTTGCTGCTACAAATTTTCAATTCATCATATAATTAAGTAGTTTATAACAATTGTATCTCTATATTTTCTTACTAGCTATACCCAGTGTGCTTCGCTACCCTCATCGTAATGGAATAAAATAAATATTATTTTAAATGTATATATCTGCAATATCAAAAAGTCCCCTATTTAAATTTATGTTTATATATTCAATATTTTAGAAAACTCAAAAAGTACCAATGAAGTACGAAAAAGTAACAAAAGACCTCTTTTATTTAATTTCATGTTCTTAAGTTCAATATTATAGAAAATTAAAAAAGTACCAGTTGAAGAACGAAAAATTACTAAAGGGTCCCCTTTTATAGATTCTCATTAACTCCGGGCTCCACATGGTTAATTTCATGTTATAAAAACACAAAAAGTACCTTTTGAAGAACGAAAAATTACCAAAAAGTCCTCTTTTATATGTTCTCACTTACTCCGGGCTCTACGTACTTAATTTCATGTTTCTAGGTTTAATATTATAGAAAATTCAAAAAGTACCTTTTGAAGAACGAAAAAGTGCCGAAAAGTCCCCTTTTATAGGTTATCACTTAATCTTGGCTGTACTTGCTTAATTTCATGTTTCTGGGTTCAATATTATAGAAAATTCAAAAAGTACCTTTTGAAGAACGAAAAAGTACCAAAAAGTCCCCTCTTATAGATTCTCATTTACTCCAGGCTCTATATGCTTAATTTCATGCTTCTAGGATCAATATTATAGAAAATTCAAAAAGTACCTTTTGAAGAACGAAAAAGTACCAAAAGTCCCCTTTTATAGATTCTCATTTACTCCAGGCTCTACATGCTTAATTTCATGCTTCTAGGATCAATATTATAGAAAATTCAAAAAGTACTTTTTGAAGAACGAAAAAGTACCAAAAAGTCCCCTTTTATAGGTCCTCACTTAATTCGGGCTCTACATGTTTAATTTCATGTTTCTAGGTTCAATATTATAGAAAATTCAAAAAGTACCTTTTGAAGAACAAAAAAGTACCAAAAAGTCCCCTTTTATAGTTTCTCACTTAATCCAGGCTCTACATGCATACTTTCATGTTTCTATTTTCAATATTATAGAAAATTCATAAAGTACCTTTTGAAGAACGAAAAAGTACCAAAAAGTCCCCTTTTATAGATTCTCATTTACTACGGGCTCTAAATGCTTATTTTCATGTTTCTAGGTTCAATTTAATAGAAAACTCAAAAAGTACCAGTCGAAGGACGAAAAAGTACCAAAAAGTCCCCTTTTATAGATTCTCATTTACTCCAGGCTCTACATGCTTAATTTCATGTTTCTAGGTTAAATTTTATAGAAAACTCAAAAAGTACCAGTCGAAAGACGAAAAAGTACCAAATAGTCCCCTTTTATAGATTCTCATTTACTAAGGGCTCTACATGCTTAATTTTATGTTTCTAGGTTAAATTTTATAGAAAACTCAAAAAGTACCAGTCGAAGGACGAAAAAGTACCAAAAAGTACCCTTTTATAGATTCTCATTAACTAAGGCCTCCGCATGCTTAATTTCATGTTTCTAGGTTAAATTTTATAGAAAACTCAAAAAGTACCAGTCGAAGGACGAAAAAGTACCAAAAAGTCCCCTTTTATAGATTCTCATTTACTCCCGGCTCTACATGCTTAATTTCATGTTTCTAGGTTAAATTTTATAGAAAACTCAAAAAGTACCAGTCGAAGGACGAAAAAGTACTAAAAAGTCCCCTTTTATAGATTCTCATTTACTCCGGGCTCTACATGCTTAATTTCATGTTTCTAGGTTAAATTTTATAGAAAACTCAAAAAGTACCAGTCGAAGGACGAAAAAGTACCAAAAAGTCCCCTTTTATAGATTCTCATTTACTCCGGTCTCTACATGTTTAATTTCATGTTTCTAGGTTCAATATTATAGAAAATTCAAAAAGTACCTTTTGAAGAACGAAAAAGAACGAAAAAGTACCAAAAAGTCCCATTTTATAGATTCTTAATTACTCCGAGCTCTACATGCTTAATTTCATGTTTCTAGGTTTAATTTTAAAGAAAACTCAAAAAAGTACCTGTGTAGAACGAAAAAGTAGCGAAAAGTCCCTTTATTATTAATTTCATGTTTCTATTTCAATATCATAGAAAACTCAAAAAGGACCAGTTGGAGAATGAAAAGTACCAAAAAATATCACTTGATACCGGGGTTCCAAATAACACCCCATTAGGATATTTAGTGTTTCTAAATTTAAAAATTTTATCTAAATTGGATCATTGTGGTTGAATAAAATCAAATTTCCCGTTTTTACCCCTTTTGGTACTTTTTTCCTCCCCATTAACGAAATAAAAATTCTATTCCAAAAAGTTGCAACATCGTAGTGGGAGCTCGTTTTTATGTATTCATATGTATAAGTTAATAAACCAAAATCAATGTTTTATGAAAAAAGTACCAAAAATAGGTACAATTTTAACCCCTTAAATGTCCGAATATCCAAAAAGTACTAAATTCATATTTTTATTTTTTCGTTAAGTTATGAAGGAGTCAAAAATATTTTTTGAATGTGCACTGGTTTAAAAGATACATGGGGTGCGAAAAAAGTACCAAAATACAGTTTTTACCCGTTTATTCCCTAAAGGGGCCGAATTTTAAAAAAGTACCAGACACCTGTCCGTTTATTTTTTAAATGAACGGCGATAAGCTTTAAACTGTTTTTGTATCTTTTCTAGTTTAGGAGATATAAGGTTACCGAATTTACCCGTTTTTACCCCCTAAACATTCGTATTTCCAAAAATCCCGTCTTAGTGGATCTATTTGGCGGGAGACCAACCTCCTGTCCAAATTTCAGCTCTTTAGCTTCAATCGTTTAGGCTGTGCGATGATGAATCAGTCAGTGAATCAGTCAGTCAGTCAGTAACGTTAGAATTTTATATATATAGATTGTTTTCGTTTGGCATAGTTTTCTTTGGAATGTCTCATTACACAAAAATCCACAAAATCTTTTGCCTAACTTTAAGGATTTACTAGTAGTTAGAAGATTTTAGGGGAAAAATATTGCAATACAATTAATTTTGTAATGGATTACACTGGGTTTGGTTGCTCGTTAAGTTTTGAGTAATTGCTTAACGATGTACAATGGATTAGTCAGAGTCAGGGTTTCCAAGGAAGGAAACCTAGGGTATGTGAAATATTGCTAATGATCATAATACTTCGTTCAAGTTCTACTTTGGGAATCTTCGCCCCGCCACCAGTGGGTTCATATGGTCCCAATTCAAACCCAAATATAAGCTTAACTTCAAATCCAAATATCAACTTAACCATTTTCATCTACACAACCTTAATTTCCTTTAATTTAAATTTTTAGTAAAATATTTCTTCCACAATCATAAATCTGGACCACTTTGCAACAACAAATTGTCGGTTGTATGATTGTAAGGATTGTAAGTTTTGTCTGGTTTATATGTATTTAAATCTGTTGTATTTTAACTTAAAGGTATATGAATTAGAAGTAAAAGGAAACAATTCAAAGCATACAAAATAATGCCACAATATAACAAAAACAAAAAAAAAAAAAAACAGCTTGAACAAAAAAAAAATATATATTTAACAAAAATCCTTTTATTATATCTGAGTTATTTTGTTGTAATTTCTTGTTTTATTCTGGATTTCTTTTTTTGCTTTCAGTTTACACACAAATATTTTTAAACAAACCAAAAAACACCAAGTAGCAGCAAGATAGCCCTGCAGTCTGGGAGATTTCCGGACCTATAAAGTACATACATACATACATACATACATACATACATACATACATACATACATACATACATACATACATACATACATACATACATACATACATACATACATACATACATACATACATACATACATACATACATACATACATACAACATACAAATACATACAGACATACATACAGACATACATACATACATACATACATACAATACATACATACATACTACATACATACATACATACATATGCATGTATCCTTATAGATTGCAGGATCGTTTTAGCTATGTCCGTCCGTCCACTGTCTTTCTGTAAGTATGTTTAAATGGGTTAGTTAGTTAGTTAGTTAGTTAGTTAGTTAGTTAGTAGTTAGTTAGTTAGTAGTTAGTTACTTAGTTAGTTAGTAGTTAGTAGTAGTTAGTTAGTTAGTTAGTTAGTTAGTAGTTAGTTAGTTAGTTAGTTAGTTAGTTAGTTAGTTTAGTAGTTAGTTAGTTAGTTAGTAGTTAGTGTTAGTTAGTTAGTTAGTTAGTTAGTAGTTAGTTAGTTAGTTAGTTAGTTAGTTTAGTTAGTTAGTTAGTTAGTTAGTTTAGTTAGTTAGTAGTTAGTTAGTTAGTTAGTTAGTTAGTTAGTTAGTTAGTTAGTTAGTAGTTAGTTAGTTAGTTAGTTAGTTAGTTAGTTAGTTAGGTAGTTAGTTAGTTAGTTAGTTAGTTAGTTAGTTAGTTAGTTAGTTAGTAGTTAGTAGTAGTTAGTTCGTTAGTTAGTTAGTTAGTTAGGTTAGTTAGTTAGTTAGTTAGTTAGTTAGTTAGTTAGTTAGTTAGTTAGTTAGTTAGTTAGTTAGTAGTTAGTTAGTTAGTTAGTAGTTAGTTAGTTAGTTAGTTAGTTAGTTAGTTAGTAGTTAGTTAGTTAGTTAGTTAGTTAGTTAGTTAGTTAGTAGTTAGTTAGTTAGTTAGTTAGTAGTTAGTTAGGTTAGTTAGTTAGTTAGTAGTTAGTTAGTTAGTTAGTTAGTTAGTTAGTTAGTTAGTTAGTTAGTTAGTAGTAGTTAGTTAGTTAGTTAGTTAGTTAGTTAGTTAGTTAGTTAGTTAGTTAGTTAGTTAGTTAGTTAGTTAGTTAGTTAGTAGTTAGTTAGTAGTTAGTTAGTTAGTTAGTAGTTAGTTAGTAGTTAGTAGTTAGTTAGTTAGTTAGTTAGTTAGTAGTAGTAGTTAGTTAGTTAGTTAGTTAGTTAGTTAGTTAGTTAGTTAGTTAGTTAGTTAGTTAGTTAGTTAGTTAGTTAGTTAGTTAGTTAGTTAGTTAGTTAGTTAGTTAGTAGTTAGTTAGTTAGTTAGTTAGTTAGTTAGTTAGTAGTTAGTTAGTTAGTTATTCTGTAGTTATTCTGTTAGTTATTCTGTTAGTTACTCAGTTAGTTACTCAGTTAATTACACATTTAGTTACTCAAATAGTTATTCAGTTAGTTAGTGATACATTGCCACCTTTTAAAACTGTTGGGTGCAGCTTGGGAAAGCCCCCACCACACAATTTCGAAACACTAGAGTGTTGTTTTGTTATTCAAAGATGCTTGGTTGTTGGTATGTTTTGACAACAAAGCATGTTGTATTTTGAAGTTTTTTCTCTTTAACTTAAACAAAAAACAGTAACAACTAAAGTATTAGCAAACAGTACAAAATAAAATCTTTAATGTAAAGTAAAAAGAAATTATTACAAGTACATGGAGAGTTTTTTGAAGGGAAAATAATGGAAAAATGCCTTAAAATAAGAAAAAAAAAAGAAATGTAAACGAAACAAGGTTTATGGAATTTGGACGCAGCTACCTAATAAATATTTATGCTTAAAGATATAAACGCATTTTTAAAGTAATATGTACAGTGATCTGATGAAAGATAACTAGGAGATAGACTAAGACGTTATTGGATCTAACTAACTGATACGAATTAGTTGTCGTTGACCTTTGGTATTCAAATCATAATTTATTTAAATGTAATTTCTTTTTAATCCTTATATGTAAACCTTATATTGCAGAATTATTTAAACAAAGCACCTAAAAAAGGACACTCTGAATTAATACCTGCATATTAATGTTTAAAAGTCCATGTACGTTACAATACATAAACTCAACATTACCAATAGAAAGTTCTAGATAAAAATAGACACCACAAACCTAACAAAAAAACAAAAAAACAACAACAAACGTCGCAAAGTTTAGTAGTTAAAGAAGAGCTTTGTTAAAGTGTGGTTTATATGTAGAACAACAAAAGCAACTACCAACAACAAAAAGAACTACAATGGCAAACCTTAAATCTCTACCAACAATACAAAAAACCAAAAAAGAAAATCAAAAACACACACTTATATGCAAAAAAGGACATGCACGCACACCTTTACTTAGTTAAAATGTGGACAAAATATTAAATACAAACAAATATGCACACACTTGTTGTCTGAACAAAGAATCCGAAAAAACTACCAACCGAACATACAAACGACCTCAATGTTAAGAGCAAGCAAGAGTTTAATACAAGAGAAAAACTGTAGCTTGTGTTTGTGTTTTCTGTTGTTGATGTTGTTGTGCTAAAAGGAAGAGCAACTGTAACCACCCATAAGTTAGTATTTTAAGCTTTGGTTTTTTCTTTGTTGGACTTACGACGTGAATAGGATTTTTATATTGTTTTTTATGGATATTTTTGAAGGGAGTTGTTTTTGCTTTAAATAATATAATTTATAAAATTTTTATAAAAAATGTTGTTTATTAGTAAATTAAGAGGTAAATTAAAGAGACAAATAATTTATATTTAGGCAAAATAACTTTTACTTAGAAAAAGAAATAATAAGACTAAGACACTGTTTAAGACATACAATAAAGCTAAGATATAGACTAAGCATTACTAATAACATCCTTACTATAGTAGTTTAGAATATACAAATTTACTACACAACTAAGGCGTATGAGCTATATTATGACGTTGATTCTCAAATAATATAACTCATACGCCTTCAAAGATTATTGCTGTTATGAAAATACTCACATCAAATCTGTATAAAAATCCTAATTCCCACACTTTAGAGCCTTTAAAAATAGATTAAATTTCAATAAAAATTTATTATTAATATTTTATATTTAGACTTTTTTCTTTGAATTCTGGCGTGCTTCTTGTACCTCTGCCAATATTAATGATAAACTTAATAGCATTTTTATACACATAAAAATAGAAACATAAAAATATCTGAGAAAAATATA
>NW_023997733.1:0-18121 GCF_015586225.1 Lucilia sericata
CTAGTCTATAGTCTAGTCTAGTCTAGTCTATAGTCTAGTCTATAGTCTAGTCTATAGTCTAGTCTATAGTCTAGTCTATAGTCTAGTCTATAGTCTAGTCTATAGTCTAGTCTATAGTCTAGTCTATAGTCTAGTCTAGTAGTCTATATCATATCGGTTTATATCGGTTATATAGTTCGATATTAGTTCCCACTTTTCCGGTGAAGTAATATGATATCAATTATATTTCCAGGGTTAATATCATGTCCTACACCAACCTCTACTTCGCGTCTACGACCATCGAATCTACGACATTTAAAGACTACATGTTCTGCGTCCTCCGGCTCTTCACAAGTTGGACAATGTGGTGGATCATCGTGCCCAAATTTATATAGATAACACCTATAGCCTCCATGGCCTGTCAAAAACTGAGTAAGGTGGTAGTTTACCTCCCATGCTTACGCTCTACCCATTTCTTGATTACAGGTATGAGCCTGTATGTCCATCTCCCCTTTTGACTATTTTCCCACCTCTCTTGCCAATTTCGCATTGTTTCGTTACGCTCCAATGTTTTTCGCATGCGTGTATTCTCCGTGTCGTTATGTTCTTTCGCCGCATACAATCTGTGTAGCTCTTCGGCTGCCATATCAATTGGTATGATTCCAGCAATTACGCTTATTGCTTCGAGGGATGTAGTCCTGTAACCGCTACATACTCTAGACAGCATTGTCGAAATAAAGACATTTGGTCTTTCCGAGATGTGCTTCTTATTGATTTCGCCCATATAGATGCGCCATATAATATGACCGACATCGTTACTCTGGATAGTAGTATCCTTCGGCTTTGCCTTGGGCCTCCCACGTTTGGCATGATCTGCTTAATGCATTATTTACTGTTGTTGCCTTTTCATGAATATTTTAAATGTGTTTTGTAATTGAGCCTTTCGTCAATCATGACTCCCAGGTATTTAATCGCCGCTACTGACTTAATTTCAGATGCACCTATTTTAATAGTAATTGTTTCCTTCTTCCTTCTGTTGCTAATAAGAACAGCCTCTGTTTTATGGTCCGCAAGTTCAAAACCTGCTTTCCTGAGCCACTTTTATGGTTCGAATGGCGTCTCTATCTAGTCTATAGTCTAGTCTATAGTCTAGTCTATAGTCTAGTCTATAGTCTAGTCTATAGTCTAGTCTATAGTCTAGTCTATAGTCTAGTCTATAGTCTAGTCTATAGTCTAGTCTATAGTCTAGTCTATAGTCTAGTCTATAGTCTAGTCTATAGTCTAGTCTATAGTCTAGTCTATAGTCTAGTCTATAGTCTAGTCTATAGTCTAGTCTATAGTCTAGTCTATAGTCTAGTCTATAGTCTAGTCTATAGTCTAGTCTATAGTCTAGTCTATAGTCTAGTCTATAGTCTAGTCTATAGTCTAGTCTATAGTCTAGTCTATAGTCTAGTCTATAGTCTAGTCTATAGTCTAGTCTATAGTCTAGTCTATAGTCTAGTCTATAGTCTAGTCTAGTCTAGTCTATAGTCTAGTCTATAGTCTAGTCTATAGTCTAGTCTATAGTCTAGTCTATAGTCTAGTCTATAGTCTAGTTATTAGTCTATAGTCTATAGTCCTAGTCTAGTCTAGTCTAGTCTAGTCTAGTCTATAGTCTAGTCTATAGTCTAGTCTATAGTCTAGTCTATAGTCTAGTCTATAGTCATTCGATAGTCTAGTCTATTAGTCTAGTCTATAGTCTAGCCTATAGCATACAGTCTAGTCTATAGTCTATAGTTTAGTCAGTAGTAGAGTCTACAGTCTGGTTATAGTCTTGTCTATATATCTTGTTTATAATCTGTCTATAGTCTATTCTATGGTCTAGTCTATAGTCTGGTCTATAGTCTATGTCTAGTCTATAGCTAGTCTATATTCTAGTCTATAGTCTAGTCTATAGTCTAGTCTAGTCTACAGTCTAGTCTATAGTCTAGTCTATAGTCTAGCCTATAGTCTAGTCTATAGTCTAGTCTATAGTTTAGTCAGTAGTATAGTCTACAGTCTGGTCTATAGTCTTGTCTATAATCTAGTCTATAGTCTAGACTTTAGTATAATCTATAATCTTGTCTATTTTCTAGAAACTCGTTATCTAGTCTAGCCGAGTTTCTTCATCTTCCTAAAAGTTTTAACACCACTGTAAATAACCTAACAAAAAGCAGCGAAAATAAACCAAATAACTTAAATTTCTGCAAGACATATGCGTATTTTGCTTAACCCACAAATGTTATAAACACACACATGTACATCAAAAGATTTTCTTCTCTTACATAGAATACTTGCATATTCAACTGTCTTTAAGTCGTTTCATGTGAATGTGTATGTGTGTCAATGCGTGTCGTCAAATTCGTTATAAAAATAAAAATGATTTAAAAGTATTCTTTTCTATATTATACGATATACACACATATATGAATATGTATTTGAAATTCTCTTATAATGCTGAGGATTTCTTAGAGACATGACTATAGCAGCTATAACAAGGACCTTAGTTAGAAATCTCCCCATAAATTATTGTCTATACACAAAAATTTCAAATAGAATTTAAGGAATTTACTTCATTTTTATACCCTGGTTACAAATAAACGTTTAGCAAATATTGTGTCTGAGTGAGAGGGTATGTGTGTGGTTGAGAAAGAAATTTAGCAAAATGAAATGTCACTTGTATGGTATGAAGGATGATGAGTAAATTTCTGATGAGTAAATTTCTGTAAAGGATTTTTATTTTTTAGCAGAAGGAATACAAATAATGGAAAATTAAATATTAAAGATAAAGGTTGTGAAAGAATAAAGAAAATCTTTAAAATAATTAAAAAACAGTTTGAAATATTAGTTTAAACTTAAAATATTATAATTTAATTATATTTTAGGTTAAACTAATGCTTTACTACAAGTAATAAAAATTTATTTTTAACAAAAAATTTCTCTATAAATGATTTGCTTTTAATTAAAATGTTTCATTTTAAAAATTTAAATTTTAAAATAAAAAAAATAACGTTTTGAAAATCACAAATGTGTTTCCTGTTTGCTAAAAATTATTTCTATTTATGCTTAACTATAAATTTGTAAATTTGTACAAAATATTTTCTGTGTATGTTAGCAAACAAATAATATAGCCTACTGTTAGGCTTTCATTTGTTATTATTGTTTCTCTTGAAAAAAAAGTACAAAAAATAATATATTGTACAAAACTCTTTTATTTTATATTTATATATTAAAAACACAAAAACTAAAATATGAAAAAAAAACTTTTTTTTAACATTCCTGCATCATTTGTATTTGTTATAGTACGTGTTTGTGTACGAGTGTTTATAAACTGATTTCCATTTAATCCACTGACCTACTTATGATGCTTTTGTGATAACAACACACTCTATAACATACACAACACACACACACATGTACACGTATATGTGAGAAACAATTGTTTTCCAAAAAGTATGCAATAAATTTGCATACATTTCTCTTTTTTCATTTCACTGCCTTTCACGTAGGCATGTGTATAATCATACAAATGTGCTCTTGCACAATTAACACAGTGCAATTTTTCAGAAATTTTTATATATTTGTTATATAAAGTATTTTTCTCGTTTTTGTTAATAAATACCTCGACATACACAAACATGTAGCAGTAGTTTATTATTATAAAAAAAATATATATATTAAAAGTAGTTTTAAAAAGGATTTTCGCTATCATTGAGGTAAAAGTAAATGATGCGAGTACAGATAATGTGGCACGTTTTTGTTTTTCGTAACTAAGTAGCCGCATGCAGAACGACAAATTTAAATATAAATATAATATCAGCTAAACCATATTTTTTTAGAATTCTTGCAAGTATGAATAAAAAACTAATTGGCTACTGTTTTGTAAGCATGCATTAATACTCACTTGAAAACATCACTTTGGCAAAAACTAGAGGAGTTGTTTAGTTTAAGTTATGTGTGAGGTAGGCGTGTTCATGGACCGACTTTTTTTAACTTTAAGATATATACAATAAGGGCGTGTCCTTGCAAATTTCAAATTGAACACATTCAGATGAAAAATGTAGTTTTAACGACGTTTTTAAGCTTTACTGTATGTGGAAGGTGGGCGGGTTCTAGCACAAATTTACACCGATTCAAAGTTTGAATGCATTATGATTCAGATGAAATATGTAGTTTCAACGACGTTTTTAAGCTTTAGTATATGTGGGAGGTGGGCGTGTCCTGGGCACAAATTTACCCAGATTCAAAGTTTGAATGCATTATGATGAAAAATGTATACATATGTACGATGTAGGTTATATGGGTAGTGGGCGTGTCTGTCTGTCTGTCTGTCTGTCTGTCTGTCTGTCTGTATATCTGTCTGTTTTGTATGTTTGTATGTCTGTCTGTCTGTCTGTCTGTCTGTCTGTCTATCTGTCTGTCTGTCTGTCTGTCTGTCTGTCTATCTGTCAATAATGAGTTTCATGTAAACCTTTTGCGTACTATGCAAATATCATATGCTCGGCATGCCCGACTTGTTAAGACATTAGATTTAAATTACTTCTTCACATCGAAACTAGTAAGAAATCCTTCAGCAGAAAGTTTGTTTCACATTGCAATATTGGTACAATAGCATAATACACTCCATGTTGTGATAGTACATGAGCCAAGCAATATAAAAGCTAGATACTAGCTTTCTACGTGGTCTTATGTAGCTCCAACTTTACAAAAGAGTTGTATCCTCTTTTCCGTCGAGTCTTTCGATCTTTGAAATAGATTCTATTAGAATTACCTCAGTCATTGGTTATTACAAAGCCGTAGTTCCTTCAGTTAGTCCGTCCGTCCGTCTGTCCATGTAAACCATTTGCTCACTCTATAAGTATCATATGATCAGCCATGATCGACGACGCATGCATACTTCTGAAGACATTAGATTTAAATCATGTTTGCACATTAAAAGTAGCATGGGAGGGCAAGTATGTAGCCTCCAATCATACATGAGAGTTGTGTGCTATTTGCACGAATCCTTCGATCGTTGAAATCTACTCTATTAGAATTACCTCAGTCAGAGGTAATTTTCAAGCGATTCATTTGTAAGTTGCCTCATTGGCCTAATTTCCAAAGGGCTAGGTATATAATAGAATAAAACAAGTAAGAGTGTACACTGTACAGTCTTGCATGGCCGACAATATTATGCCCTACAATAAGCTTTTACTATCACTACGAAAATCGACAGTTTTATTTACACTTTCACAAAACTAAGTTATTCTGAATTTTGTAGAGATTATTTAATTATATTATGAAAAGCCCTATTAGGAGTGCACCGTTATATAGGGGTTAGGTGTAATAATTACCGACTTCGAACATTTTCAACAGACTTGGGTCAAGAGAAGAGTATTTGCCGAAATTCATCAACTAATTTTGATATGTAAGCACAGAGTTACCTGGACACGCAGACGGACAGGCAGACAGAGGTGTTACCGACTTGCAACATTTTCTACAGACTTCGTCTTTAAGTCAAGAGACGAGTATTTGCCGAAATTCATCAAACAATTTTGATGTGTGTGTACAAGGTTTACCTGGGCACATATAAGGACATATACATACAGGTGAACTCAGAAAGTGATTCTGAGTGATTCCGTTAGGTATACTTTAAGGAGAATAAGAATTGCAGATTTTGGGAATTTTGATAAAAAAAAAGTTGTCTGTAAAAATAAGAAATAGCGAATACATTTTAGTAGCCCCGTAGTCCCATCCACAACAACTAGTATAGTGCTCGAACGCTTGAAACATATAATACCCTTCCCAGTATAGTTGTCGGTAGGGTATAAAAAGAATTGCAAATTATGGGAATTTTGGCGACTTTCGTCTGTAAAAGTAAGAAATAGCGACTAGATTTTGATAGCCCTTAAATTCATTTGATGAGATTCCATATACAACAACTCGTATAATGTTCAAAAGTTGGAAATAAAACAATGCAATTAGTTTTGATAGAAGTCCACCAAATCTCTGGTAAGACAAAATTTTCAATTAGGAATACGCGACACTACTAGGCGCTGAGTAAAATATTTATCTAGTTAACCATATTTTTATACCCTACACCACTAGAGGGGGCAGGGTATTATGAGTTTGTGCTGATGTTTGTAACACCCAAAAATATTGGCCCAACATCAACAATAAACCGTACCAATCGGCTCAGAATCACTTCCTGAGTCGATTAAGCTATGACCGTCTGTCTGTCTGTCGGTCTGTCTGTGTGTCCATTTGTTTCTTCTAGTCAGCATACAACCGTACATGAACAGATATTATTTGGAAGATTCAACATAAATGCTTTATTATTCAAAATGAATCACATTTAGTATTCGTAATAGGTGGTCGGCCATGCCCGACTATAGTTTCTTACTTTTTTATAAATATGAACTGAACATATTCTAATTGGGCGATAACCTTTTCCTTATGAAAGACTCTTAACGAAAGACAAGTTTGGATGAATTGACATCATCTACTGATAACGTTGCTTAAATATTTTCAAAATAGGGCCTTTAATGGGTTCAATTTTAGATCGAGTTTATAAATTTGAAAGAGTGATTATTTACTAAATTATTATTTTATTTTAATACCATAATCATGGACGATCCATCCTCATGATACATTGTAGTTAGATGCATTGCTTATTAAGAGTTATATGAACGTATTTTTAAATCAGCTATGCATGCTAAAGTAATTTGTGATATAGGATCTTTACAGTACAATAATTGAATATTTATTTCAAAGATCGGTTATCTATAGTCTCTATCACCAACAGAGAAGACAACAAAAGAACGTATGAAGGTACTGCGACTGTCTTCTTTTAGAAGTCATAATCAATATAACACCATCTCTCTTTTGATGCTGATTATAACAATTTAATAATATAGCATTATTTTTTCCAAACCTTTTAATTTATAACATATTTACTATCATTATTATAACATGTATTTATTTACTTAAAAATAAACTTATTTTATTAATTTAATGAAAATACTACAAATAATTCATATACATACATAACTATGTATGTATGTATGTACGTGTGCACATGGCAGACTAAAGAAAAACAATAAAACTTTTAGAATTCATATAAAAATATTTTTCTGCAAACATATAAGGACATAACAAATGAACAGTGGAGAAAGATACAAAGAAAATTTTTGCAATATTCGTTATGAATATTTTACAAAAATTTGATTAATAAGATACATAAGTATACGAGACAATGCAAAGTAATTTAACTTTAATTAAATTTGTTGTTTCTTTTTCAATTACTTAATAAATTATTTAACGGTTCACACTGTGTATAATACATACATACAGGTATATTTGCATATATATACAAGGTAAAACCATACATAACATATAGAGTAAAAACCCCATAAACTATGCAATACATTTTATATAATATGAAATTCTATACATTAAACTAATGAAAAATTAGAACTAAAATAAAAATAACTCCATAAACATAAATATATAAATAAATAAAAAAGCAAAATTTAAATAAATAATAACAAAAACAACTAATATTTCTATATAAAAAAAAAATCTATACACAAATTAAATTCAATAGAAAAGCCATAAAAATAGCAAAAAAAAAGATTAAAGCAAAACATAGCAAAGCTAAAGCCACAATATGAATGAATATATTTCAAATGACAATGGACAAAAAAAAATAAAATAAAAAGTTGTATAAATAATAATAATTTTTAGAAAAAATTCCTTATAACCTTTTTATGAAAATAGTTACTTTAACAGTGTAATGTTTAATTAATGAGCTTTTTTCCCCCGCATTTTTGTAATATTAATGCCACTGTAATTAAAAAAGTTTAGCTTAAATTTTTAAATAGATAATCCTACTAAACTATATAACCATTTAAAGTTTTAAATTCTTATTTATTATGTAGTTTTTATTTAATTTTTTTTAATCCTATATGTTAATAACTTTTATTTATTTTATAAATATGTAAATATTAAAATTGATTTTGTTTCATTTCTAGTATAAACCAGGGAAGGTAAGTTCAATACTATTGCAATATTTTCCAGTACAATCTAAAATTTAAGAACATGGCAGCACCTAAGAAACTAACAATAGATTTATTAATAGAGCAATCAAGAGAATAGACAATGGACTTGTCAATAAACTAGATATCCAGTCAAACTAGCTAATAGGCTGATCAACAAACTAATTAATGGACTAACCAATACACTAGTTATTGGATCATTCCATCATATATGGATTACTCAATAATAAATGGAATATTCAATGAATCTTGCAATTGACTCTCAATAGTATAGCCAATGGAACAGGCAATAGATTAGCCAATGAACTCTTCAGTAAACTAATCAATGGACAAGTCATTAGAATAGTCAGTAGACTGGTCAACGAACTAGTTAATCGACGGCTTAATAGATTGGTCAATTGACTAGAGTGAAGACAAGTCAATGGACTGCTTAATATAATAGTCAATGGACTAATCAATGGACTAGTTAATAGACTAGTCAATACACTCGGCAATAGACTAGTGAATAGACTAATCAATGGACTAGTTAATAGACTAGTTAGTACACTAGTCAATCGACTATTCGTTAGAATAGTCAGTAGACTAGTCGTTAGAATAGTCAGTAGACTAGTCGTTAGAATAGTCAGTAAACTAGTCGTTAGAATAGTCAGTAGACTAGTCGTTAGAATAGTAATAGACTAGTTAAACGACTAGTCAATGGACTAGAGAGAAGACTAGTAAGTGGACTGCCCAATAGACTAGTCAATGGAGAAGTCAATACTACTCAATAGGCTAGTCAACGGACTAGTTAATGGACTGCTCAATATAATAATCAATGGACTAGTTAATAGATTAGTCAGTAAACTAGTCAATACACTAGTCGTTAGAATAGTCAGTAGACTAGTCGTCAGAATAGTCAGTAGACTAGTCGTTAGAAGAGTCAGTAGACTAGTCGTTAGAATAGTCAGTAGACTAGTCAATAGACTAGTCGTTAGAATAGTCAGTAGACTAGTTAATAGACTAGTCAGTAGACTTGTTAATAGACTAGTTAAACGACTAGTCAATGGACTAGAGAGAAGACTAGTAAGTGGACTGCCCAATAGACTAGTCAATGGAGAAGTCAATACTACTCAATAGGCTAGTAAACGGACTAGATAATGGACTGCTCAATATAATAATCAATGGTCTAGTTAATACTTTAGTCAATAGATTGGTCAGTACACTAGTCAATAGACTAATCAATAGACTAGTTAATAGACTAGTCAGTAAACTAGTCAATAGATTAGTCGTTAGAATAGACTAGTCGTTAGAATAGTCAGTAGACTAGTCGTAAGAATAGTCAGTAAACTAGTCAGTAGACTAGTCAATAGACTAGTTAAACGACTAGTCAATGGACTAGAGAGAAGATTAGTAAATGGACTGCTTAATAGACTAGTCAATGAAGAAGTCAATATGCTAGTCAATGGACTAGTCAGTAAACTAGCCAAAGGACTACTCAATAGGCTAGTCAACGGAATAGGCTTTTTCAAAACCTGCAACCGAGGAGTAAGTGAACCCTGGCCCAACGCAAAAATTGAACTCGTTCCATTGGACCAAGTGCTTTTTCGTACGACGGTGAGAGTATGGGTTACTCCTCCTATTCTGAAGGACAAATCGATACTAACACTCATTAAGCGTCAGAATAAGAAACTTGGCACAGATAACTGGGCGATTGAACAAGGACGCACGAGGGATAAGGGAGAAAGTAAGGATCTCTGCATCAAAATCGGTTCAGAATCCCTCCGACTATTTTGTTCCTCTCAAGATGACATCAAGTACGAGCTCAACCACTTCCGGTTGATCTTGCCAGTAAAGAAGCGCAGTGATGAATCCATGCGACACAAAAGTGGTATAGTTAAATCTGCCCACTCCGAAGCAGCAACAGACTACTTACTACGCTTTATGGAGACAAACCCGAGAACTGATTCTTTTCACCAGGAGCTACAAAATTCCAGAATTCAGATCTCCGCGTTTGGATGATACCAATATGAATATCTCAAGCGAAGCCAAATATCTTGGCGTAAGTTTAGACTCTAAACTCACGTGGAAACGTAATGCTGAGAGTCGAATGAAGAAGGCACCATGTGCCTTCTATATATGTATGAAAACCTTTGGGAAAAGATGGGGTCTTAAACCATACATTGTGTAGTGGATGTACACCACTATCATAAAACCTATTTTAACCTACGGAGCTCTTGTTTGGAGGAGAGCGGTGGATACTAAGACTTACCTCTCTATTCTAAATAACTCCATCCCTCACACTAGTCTAGAGACGATGCTAAATGTAACTCCCTTGATATATATCAAATGCATTTCTGCTAAATCTGCTCTACAACTTAAACAGTCGAACGGACTGAAGCATGATCGCAATGGTCATGGAACCATCCTACAAATGATAGGCAGGCCAATCATGGAGCAGGAAACGGTCTTCATACTATCTACACAGAATTCTAATGGGTCATACAAAACCAGAATACCGACAAGGGTATATATATACTGATGGCTCAAAGACAGAAAGGTGTATGGGATCTTCTCTGAAAAACTAAATCCTCTGCAGTTTCTTCGACTATCTGACACCTACATGGTCCTTCAGGCATAGATGAATCTCGAAAATTCGTCTATACATATATACTTGAACAGCTTTGCATCAATCAAGGTTCTTAACTCCAACGTTATTAAGTCGAAATATCTTCTCAATTGTTTTTAATCATGGGCACAACTCAACATAATGTTGACTTGATATGGGGAAATGAAATATCAGATGAATGCGCAACCAAAGGTTAGTTCCTAAACATAACCCTTCACACTCCTTAGGTGACCTTATCAAAATTGATAGATGACTGGACTTTGAGTGAGACAGAACCCAGTTGCTTAAATATCACCACTTGTAGAATATCAAGACTGCTCTGGCCCACTCTGACAACGGATAGGACAAGGACTCCGTTGTCTCTTAGTAAGAACTCAATTAGGCTTTCTAACTAGTATAATTACTTGGCACTGTATGATTGGCCATATGGCAGAATGCATGGGCTACCCACGTTATAGCTACTTTTAAATAAAAGTCCAACAACTAGAGATAGACCAGTCAATCTCAAAACTTTGTGATTTTCCATACCTGTATAAACATTAAAAAATATGCACCCTCAAAAATATGCTGTCATTATTATTTATTATCTTACCCTTGTTTTATGCAAAATATTTGCACTTTTATTGTTATTTTTTTTTTTTTTTGTCATCTCTCCCAAAAAATATTATTTTCTAAATATTTTCCCCCTCTCAGTTTGTCTTTAATTTAAAAAATTAACATAAATTTCTGCAAAAAAAGTTTTCTTTGCTGTTTATTTTTTGTCTCTCCTAAAAATATGCTAATATGTACTTTATAGTTTTTGGTGTGTAACTTCTATTAATTCATTGTTTGAATCTGTTTTATTTTCCTAAGTAGGATTTGCACAAATTAAAAAGTTTTTGGTTTTTTTGTTTTTAGAGCTTTTTGCCAGCATTATGAAAAATGATTTGTTGCTGCGCTAATAGATTTTTCTTTTGTAGCCGATTTTAATTGTGGTTTAAGAATGGTTTCGATTAGCAGAGGAAATAGTATAATGAAAATGTTACAAAGTGATAAGGTTTTATTGAAATATGAAAATTTATGAAAGGGTTTAGATTTGGTTTTATTAGATTTGTATTACATTAATGAAAAAAGGCTTTCAACTAAAGATTTAAGTTGTTTTCTTTATATAAGGTCCTTTCAACTTTTATAATTTATTTGACATATGTACAAAAAAACTGATGTGCAAAAATCTTAAATATATTTCCAACTGTTTCTAATATATTTTAATGCCTTACAAATTATATTTTAAAGGACTAAACTAAAGTCTTTTCTTTTATATTATAAGCATGTATGTGTTATATTTTAAAGGCAATTTTTCAACATAACTCAAAATGTAATGCGAACATGGAAATGTCCTTTCCTAAAAAAAAAGGACACTCTTTTGCTCCAATTCTTTCTACACCAACCACAATGACAGATGTTTAAAACCCTTAATCGCACTTTATGCCCAAAAACAAGTACAAAAACAATTTCATAAAAAAAAATGTTTGCATAAAAAATGTATGTTACAACAAAGAAAATTTCTAACATTTGATGATGGTTTTTTGAAATTTGTTCGTTACTTAGTAGTTAGTTGGATATACAATAATGTGTTTTCTAAACATTTAACTGCATGCAGTTTAGTAGTTTTCCAATGAAGCTTCAGCCCATTGCTGCCAGCTCCTACTGCTTGTGTTCTTCTACTGGTACTTCGTTTTTTTTTTTTTTTATGTTGTTTTTGGCATCATATGATGCTTTATTGTAACTAAATGAAATTAAAAAATATTTTCCTAACGAATAGATAACCCAGTGAAAAGTGGGCTTACCAGGAAAAACTCCTTCTGAGAGAACATTATCTGCCTAAGAAATTTTAATCTTGTGGCTTAACATCTCAGAAAAAAACCTTTTGCTGGGTTATCAACATTGTCCTGACAAAGACATACTTCAGTGTAGATGCAACGAAATGTTGTGGTACATGCAAACTACCAAAAATAACCTAAGTTTTAGTTCTCCTAGTTTATTCTTGTTGAAGGCAAGGAATTGGTTTGTAATATATGCATCTATTGGAAGTTTGTATATACATACACTCTAGCTAACTTCTCATATCTATTAGACTGGCTTACCTTTTCAACAATCTTCAACTTAATAAGAACTTTGGTTGAATAATCTTAATAGCATAAAGGCTCATCATTAAAACATGCCAATAATTAAAGGCAGGATTCTAAAATGCTGCAAATTTCTTTCTCGTTATTATATGTATATGGAAAGATAAGCTTTGACAATGATATCTACTAATTGGTATATATATTCCACTTATCGCGCTGATCAGCCAAATGGAACATTAGCTCTAAAGTTTAAATCTAAGGAAATATTGGACTGAAGCTTATGAATACGAGGTCACCCAGTGATAACAACGTGAGGCACTAAAATAAGACATATTTTTATCCTGACTGTATAAAATAAAAATGATGCAAATATCTACCAAGTCTCCTTGTTCTCTTGACATCAAATTTGGCATTATTTGATCTGCGGAAGTCTTTTAAAATATTTTTTGGGAAAATTGTAAAAGTCCTTTAAAAAGGACACAGAATCACGAAATGTTTTTTCCATTAAACTCAAAATTTCAGATGTATATCATTCGGTTCGAGTGAAACACATTTTTGTCTCATTTCATCGGACGGAGTAATCAACAATGCAAAAGGCAGTTAACCCGAAGCAACGAGACCTGATTTAACAGTAAGAAATCTATATTCGCCTTTGCCGAATTTATATATCCTTCACAATAGTTTGTTTAAGAAATATTCATTTATAAAATGTTAATTTATTTTATTTTCCCGAACCTTTATTATGGAATAGCAAGACAAAAAGAAACCACAAGAACATCCAAACATACACAACGCAATGAAAATATACGAAACAAAACATACGAAACAAAATACACAAAAAACAAAAACAAAATACATAACGCAATGGAACCAACCTTCTGGATCCCGAAGATATCAGGAGTCTTCAAAAACAAAATACATAACGCAATGAAACCAACCTTCTGGACCCGAAGAATATCAGGGGTCCTTTAGAAAATTGATTAACCAAACAAAAAGACGGACAGACAGACAGATATACAGACGGACATGGCTTAACCGACTCCGACTAATCTATAAGGCCTTCAGAATATAATATACTTTATAGGGTCGGAAAATTATATTGTGAAAATTACAAACGGAATGATAAACTTATATAAACCCTTATCCAACGAAGGTGCAAGGTATAAAAATTACTGCGAGGAGACACAGTTAGAGTAGCTAGCTAGGTAGTTATTAGTTAGTTAGTTAGTTAGTTATTTAGTTAGTTAGTTAGTTGTTAGTGTAGTTAGTTCAGTTAGTTAATAATTAATTAAAGTTAGTAGTTGTTAGTTTAGTTAGTTTTAGTAGTTAGTTAGTTAGGTTAGTTAGTTAGTAGTTAGTTAGTAGTAGTTAGTTAGTTAGTTAGTTAGTTAGTAGTTAGTTAGTAGTTAGTTAGTTAGTTAGTTAGTAGTTAGTTAGTTAGTTAGTTAGTTAGTTAGTTAGTTAGTTAGTTAGTTAGTAGTTAGTTAGTTAGTAGTTAGTTAGTTAGTTAGTAGTTAGTTAGTTAGTTAGTTAGTTAGTTAGTTAGTTAGTTAGTAGTTAGTTAGTTAGTAGTAGTTAGTTAGTAGTTAGTTAGGTAGTTAGAGTTAGTTAGTTAGTTAGTTAGTTAGTTAGTTAGTTAGTTAGTTAGTTAGTTAGTTAGTTAGTTAGTTAGTAGTTAGTTAGTTAGTTAGTTAGTAGTAGTTAGTTAGTTAGTTAGTAGTTAGTTAGTTAGTTAGTTAGTTAGTTAGTTAGTTAGTTAGTTAGTTAGTTAGTAGTTAGTTAGTAGTTAGTTAGTTAGTTAGTAGTTAGTTAGTTAGTTAGTTAGTAGTTAGTTAGTTAGTTAGTTAGTTTAGTAGTTAGTTAGTTAGTTAGTTAGTTAGTTAGTTAGTTAGTAGTAGTAGTTAGTTAGTTAGTTAGTTAGTTTAGTTAGTAGTTAGTTAGTTAGTTAGTTAGTTAGTTAGTAGTTAGTTAGTAGTTAGTTAGTTAGTTAGTAGTTAGTTAGTTAGTTAGTTAGTTAGTTAGTTAGTTAGTTAGTAGTTAGTTAGTAGTTAGTTAGTTAGTTAGTTAGTTAGTTAGTTAGTTAGTTAGTTAGTTAGTTAGTTAGTTAGTTATTAGTTAGTTTAACAGACAGCCCATTGCTTTTGTGATCCACTTTATCAACAATTATTCCCATAATACACTTCTAAGAACCAAATTTTGTTTCAAATTAAGCTTTGTTTTAAGCTGAATTCTCGGTCCTTTGCAAGAGCCCCTCTATTAAAAAAACCTCATACTCAAACAGCTTTTTTTTGCTTGTAATTTTACTCAAACTCAGAAAAAGGGTTACACACAGGGCTCTATTTTTTTCCTTTTTGCCTCTGACAAAGATGTAGTACTTTCTTTTTGGGTAAGACTGATGTGCCATCATTCTAACTACATGCCATAGTTTCATTGTCTTCTCAGCCAACTACAACATCTTGCCACACTATTTTAACATTGCTTTCAGTTTTTTCTCGATGTTAGTTTTAAGGTTACATACATATACTTTTCCTCACATATTTACATATGTATGTGCAGAAGCAAAAAAAAATTTAAAATAATAATAACAACTCTAACCACAAGAGGAGTAAAAGGAAAACTTTCGACTACTTTTAGTAGATACATTATTTTAATAAAGGATTTGTTATATTTCATGATGCCTTTAATATGTAGATTTATTATATCTAATGTTGCCATAAGTGCATATGTAAATATTTTCATAAGTATTAATTAAAGTAATGAAATTATTTATATCTCTCTCGTAGACAATATAAACTAACACACACATTGTTGTGTAAAGAGAGCAGAAGGAAAGGACAGATGGTAAATAGATATATGAGCATTATGTTTAGTTATTACTGCCGAATATTGTTTAATTAATGTAAAAGATTTAATGCATGTTCAAGTGGAAAAATTTACATTATTAAGTACTTCATAAAAATGTATGTTTTTAATCAAATTATTAGGAAAGAACATGTAGTAGGACTTTCTAAATTATAGATATTTACCTATACATAGAAATTTTAAAGCTTTATTTTGATAACATATTGGTATAATTTTTGAGAAATATTACTTAAAGGTAGGGCGAATTTATCATATAAACTTATTATATGTAATGATACAATTTCCACTGGAACGTATGATTGATTAATAATGTATTACACGAATTAAATATTCATCATACGCTCTACTATGGCTGGAGAGTAATACACTTTTTCAATACAAACCAAACCTTTTTATATTCATCAATTTTCCCTTTTTAACTTTAAAATTTTCTAGACTCATTAAAAATTATTTCCATATCATCATTTAATCATTATTTAAACAAATTAGAGACGAAAAGTATTATATGCCTATAGTACATTCACAATTCTCTTTCATTTAAATTCTTCTTAAATTTAATACTAAATTAATTACAAAATCAATATTCGCATACACTCTGAGTTTACCAACTACAGACCGAAAACATTTCATTGAAGTTAACAGAGAAATTTCATTAAAATTAACAGAAATAACAAACAAAAGTAAAACAATATTTTTTTCTCGTTTTTGTATAGTATTGTTTATCAATGTGAAGAATACCAGAATACAAAAGAAATTTTTAGATAATATCAAAACAATTATTTACACTAAATGAAGCCAATCGAAGAAGAATTGAAAAAAGAGAAAATTTCAAAACTTTTGCCTAGAAATGTTTTGTTTAAAATGGAAAACGAAATACACAGACAACAACAAGAAAAAGGATATTGACGCAGTATAAGTTTAACTACTGAACAGTGAAGGAGGTAGTTATAGAATTGAGATTAAGCATCTCATCTAAACATCTGACTATAAGTAGAATAGACTATATACTGCATTTATTGACTAAACAATAGACTATAGACTAGACTATAGACTAGACTACAGACTAGTCTATAGACTAGACGACTATAGACTAGATATAAATAGACTATAGACTAGACTATAGACTAGACTATAGACTAGACTATAGACTAGACTATAGACTAGACTATAGACTAGACTATAGACTAGACTATAGACTAGACTATAGACTAGACTATAGACTAGACTATAGACTAGACTATAGACTAGAGTATAGACTAGACTATAGACTAGACTATAGACTAGACTATAGACTAGACTATAGACTAGACTATAGACTAGACTATAGACTAGACTATAGACTAGACTATAGACTAGACTATAGACTAGACTATAGACTAGACTATAGACTAGACTATAGACTAGACTATAGACTAGACTATAGACTAGACTATAGACTAGACTATAGACTAGACTATAGACTAGACTATAGACTAGACTATAGACTAGACTATAGACTAGACTAGACTAGACTATAGACTAGACTATAGACTAGACTATAGACTAGACTAGACTAGACTATAGACTAGACTATAGACTAGACTATAATAGACTATAGACTAGACTATAGACTAGACTATAGACTAGACTATAGACTAGACTATAGACTAGACTATAGACTAGACTATAGACTAGACTATAGACTAGACTATAGACTAGACTATAGACTAGACTATAGACTAGACTATAGACTAGACTATAGACTAGACTATAGACTAGACTATAGACTAGACTATAGACTAGACTATAGACTAGACTATAGACTAGACTATAGACTAGACTATAGACTAGACTATAGACTAGACTATAGACTAGATAGACTAGACTATAGACTAGACTATAGACTAGACTATAGACTAGACTATAGACTAGACTATAGACTAGACTATAGACTAGACTATAGACTAGACTATAGACTAGACTATAGACTAGACTATAGACTAGACTATAGACTAGACTATAGACTAGACTATAGACTAGACTATAGACTAGACTAGAGACTAGATAGATATAGACTAGACTATAGACTAGACTATAGACTAGACTATAGACTAGACTATAGACTAGACTATAGACTAGACTATAGACTAGACTATAGACTAGACTATAGACTAGACTATAGACTAGACTATAGACTAGACTATAGACTAGACTATAGACTAGACTATAGACTAGACTATAGACTAGACTATAGACTTGACTATAGACTAGATAGACTAGACTAGACACTAGACTATAGACTAGACTATAGACTAGACTAGACTTAGACTAGACTATAGACTAGACTATAGACTAGACTATAGACTAGACTATAGACTAGACTATAGACTAGACTATAGAATAGACTATAGACTAGACTATAGACTAGACTATAGACTAGACTATAGACTAGACTACTAGACTAGACTATAGACTAGACTAGACTAGACTATAGACTAGATAGACTAGACTATACTAGACTATAGACTAGACTATAG
>NW_023997734.1:0-18043 GCF_015586225.1 Lucilia sericata
AGTACCATATTTAATAAATCTACAATGAAGATTACATTAAAGTACGAAGAGTTGTGTTCCGTTTTATGGAGTATATCTTCAAAAGGGCCAGAAAGAATTGAAGACATTTCAAATTATATAAAAACTACATATAGTAGAAAAGTAGACAAAACAGGCATATCAAAAATTGAAAACTTTTTGATGTAAAAAGTAAGTCTGTGGATGGAAATCAAAAGAAATTTCGATTAAAATTTTGTAGTTGGATGGAAACTACTACGGAAATCTCAACTTACAACACATCAACAGGAGCGCCTTGCAAGTCATACGAAGACTTATGTTCAAGGTAAAAAAAAGAGGGTCACACAAAAACTTTTTTCAATCTCAAATGAGGAAATTGCTGATACATTTAACGAAATGCTGAAAAAGGAAAACCAACCTATGGATGTCGTACATATTGCAACTATTCTTCCTAATGCATCACCAAAACGACTTAAGCGAATTGTGGAAAGTATACCAACTCCAACATCATAATCAAATTTTACTGAAGAGGAAGCAATAGCGCTTATGTTGGAACTGGGTCTCAGTCGAAATAAGTACCAAATATTAAGGAAAGCTCTGCATGAAAAAGGACACAATATATTACCATCATACAAGGCGATCCAGGAAAAAAAAACTATCCTACTAAATCAACAAAAAATAATGAAGAATTGAAAGAACTGAGAGCTGCGGAAAAAAGCAGAATCCAAGAAGAATTTAAAGTTCAGATGGGATTAAACATCGACAAACCACTTTCAAGTTGCGGTAGTACAAATGACGGTAATACGTCGAGAAGGTTTTTTCGTGATTTTGAAATTACTTCAAAAACTGGAATCGACAAGGAGTTGCTTCGAAGAGTTAAAACTATTTTAATGGCACTGAATAGTAAACATAAAATTAATGAAAATCGATTTGGGGAATACACATCTGAAATTTCTAAATTACTTGTATCTCTGTATCCATGGAGGGAACTAACACCAACAGTACACAAAGTATTGTGTCATGGTCAAATAATAATTGAATCGAATATTCTTCCACTTGGAGAGTTAACAGAAGAAGCCCAGGAAGCGAGGAATCGAGATTTTAAGCATGTTCAACTATTCAGCTCAAGAAAATGCTCCAGGCAATCACAGAATGAATATTTTTAATAGTTTACTTCTATCTTCTGATCCTGTTCTTTCAACTATGCGAAAAAGATGGATTTGTTATGAAACTCTATCATCTCAAAACAAGGAAGATTTAAAGGACTTATATTACCTTCTGGATATGTATACCGATATGACAGATTATTTTATAGAAAATAAGTAGTGTTAGGAATTAACTATATAAGTAGGTTGTAAGAATTAATTGTATTATGTTTAAGATAAACAGTTCAAATAAAAAAAGCTATTATACTAACTGATGATATTGTATTAAATTGTGTTTTATATTTCGGTGGGCGGGAAAGGTAATTTGTGTGGGGTGATTTAGGTGTTGTTGTGCGTGGCTCATAATAAAATTATAATTTTTTTTATTTATATACAATATTATAATAAAATAATTAACTAAATAATTTTTAAAAATTGTCCAAATATTTTATTCAACACCAAATGTATGTTCTGTCATACTAAAATATGAAAAAGATGAAATTAAAGGACACAGGTTTAAATGAACATATTTTTGAATGTAATTGAGATATTGGCTTGAAATTTTTTGTAAAGGGTCGAGAATTTCCATATCTAACTAAAAATGATATTAAGGGATAAATATGGACTAAATTGTTGTAGCTATCTGCGATCCTATTAAAATTTTGATATAAATCATAGTTTTAGAAATTAAACAAATATGTAATATATGACAAAATCTTTATTTATGAACAAAACTCAATGAAATTTTCAACGCTTGTTAAATTTGTCATTTCATTGAGTTTTGTTCATAAATAAAGATTTTGTCATATATTACATATTTGTTTAATTTCTAAAACTATGATTTATATCAAAATTTTAATAGGATCGCAGATAGCTACAACAATTTAGTCCATATTTATCCCTTAATATCATTTTTTAGTTAGATATGGAAATTCTCGACCCTCTACAAAAAATTTCAAGCCAATATCTCAATTACATTCAAAAATATGTTCATTTAAACCTGTGTCCTTTAATTTCATCTTTTTCATATTTTTATGACAGAACATACATTTGGTGTTGAATAAAATATTTGGACAATTTTTAAAAATTATTTAGTTAAATATTTTATTATAATATTGTATATACAATAAAAAAATTATAATTTTATTATGAGCCACGCACAACAACACCTAAATCACCCCACACAAATTACCTTTCCCGCCCACCGAAATATAAAACACAATTTAATACAATTCATCAGTTAGTATAATAGCTTTTTTTATTTGAACTGTTTATCTTAAACATAATACAATTAATTCTTACAACCTACTTATATAGTTAATTCCTAACACTACTTATTTTCTATAAAATAATCTGTCATATCGGTATACATATCCAGAAGGTAATATAAGTCCTTTAAATCTTCCTTGTTTTGAGATGATAGAGTTTCATAACAAATCCATCTTTTTCGCATAGTTGAAAGAACAGGATCAGAAGATAAAAGTAAACTATTAAAAATATATTCATTCTGTGATTGCCTGGAGCATTTTCTTGAGCTGAATAGTTGAACATGCTTAAAATCTCGATTCCTCGCTTCCTGGGCTTCTTCTGTTAACTCTCCAAGTGGAAGAATATTCGATTCAATTATTATTTGACCATGACACAATACTTTGTGTACTGTTGGTGTTAGTTCCCTCCATGGATACAGAGATACAAGTAATTTAGAAATTTCAGATGTGTATTCCCCAAATCGATTTCCATTAATTTTATGTTTACTATTCAGTGCCATTAAAATAGTGTTAACTCTTCGAAGCAACTCCTTGTCGATTCCAGTTATTTTTGAAGTAATTTCAAAATCACGAAAAAACCTTCTCGCCGTATTACCGTCATTTGTACTACCGCAACTTGAAAGTGGTTTGTCGATGTTTAATCCCATCTGAACTTTAAATTCTTCTTGGATTCTGCTTTTTTCCGCAGCTCTCAGTTCTTTCAATTCTTCATTATTTTTTGTTGATTTAGTAGGATAGTTTTTTTTTCCTGGATCGCCTTGTATGATGGTAATATATTGTGTCCTTTTTCATGCAGAGCTTTCCTTAATATTTGGTACTTATTTCGACTGAGACCCAGTTCCAACATAAGCGCTATTGCTTCCTCTTCAGTAAAATTTGATTATGATGTTGGAGTTGGTATACTTTCCACAATTCGCTTAAGTCGTCTTGGTGATGCATTAGGAAGAAAAGTTGCAATATGTACGACATCCATAGGTTGGTTTTCCTTTTTCAGCATTTCGTTAAATGTATCAGCAATTTCCTCATTTGAGATTGAAAAAAGTTTTTGTGTGACCCTCTTTTTTTTGACCTGGAACATAAGTCTTCGTATGACTTTCAAGGCGCTCCTGTTGATGTGTTGCAAGTTGAGATTTCCGTAGTAGTTTCCATCCAACTACAAAATTTTAATAGAAATTTCTTTTGATTTCCATCCACAGACTTACTTTTTACATCAAAAAGTTTTCAATTTTTGATATGCCTGTTTTGTCTACTTTTCTACTATATGTAGTTTTTATATAATTTGAAATGTCTTCAATTCTTTCTGGCCCTTTTGAAGATATACTCCATAAAACGGAACACAACTCTTCGTACTTTAATGTAATCTTCATTGTAGATTTATTAAATATGGTACTTAAAATCTGAGAAGTTTACTTATATACCAATTCTTGTCATTTCCGATACAGGTATTCCAAAGTAAAAAATTACGAATTGTCGACCTATTAACATTTAGGACTATATTACTATAACCTGTAATTCAGTCCTTGATATTTCTTATTAGTGAATGAATCGAAATTATCATTACCTGTATATTTTTACCTACATGATCATAAACGAAACAGATCGAAATGATCTGTCGAAAAAATTTAGGTAAAAAATAGTTATAAATTTTTGAAAATTTAAGCATAATAGGACCTTTCAATTATAAGGATAAGCAAACAAATAGAAAATAGGTAAATATAAGATTTAAATATGTTCTGTCATATTTAATACTAAAATATGAAAAATATGAAATTAAAGGATACAGGTTTAAATGAACATATTTTTGCATGTAATTAAGATATTGGCTTGAAAATTTTTGTAAAGAATCGAGAATTTCCATATCTAACTAAAAAATGATATTAAGGGATAAATATGGACTAAATTGTTGTAGCTATCTGCGATCCTATTAAAATTTTGATATAAATCATAGTTTTAGAAATTAAACAAATATGTAATATATGACAAAATCTTTATTTATGAACAAAACTCAATGAAATTTTCAACGCTTGTTAAATTTGTCATTTCAAATAAGAATATGCAAAAAAAAAATTGAAAAGGTCAAAGGGCATCCCGCAATTCCCAAAAATAGGAATGAAAATCCCAAAAATGGGATTTTTTACTTTTTTGCCCATAGGGTCCACATTTCTTTCAGGGCTGGGAAAATACTTTTGGAGTAAATAGAAAACATATTGAGGTTTCCAAAACTGCTTTCAGTTTTCTGATCCCAGCTTTGGGATTTTAGAACATGTCGCCCAAAGTTGAAGTTTTGATGAAAAATAGGTCATATTCGGAAAGACGCAGTGGCAACATTTTCAAAAAATAGGACAAGTTTTTTACGCCAAAGCGTTCTGCGTAAAGATACCTTTTAGAAAACTATAAAATTGTTATATGTTCTTAAAGAAAATTTTATTTTATTAATAAAAGAGTTAAGACACATTTTTGGCAAAAAAATCTGTAAATGATATTGATTTGAAATTTTTTGTATATTATTGGAAATTTTGTTGTCTAACTAACAAGAAAAAATTGAGTCCATTTGGTCCAAAATTACGTCCGGTATTCAAAAAAAGGCGGACCAAGGTATGGTAAATTTTGTATCACTAAATTTTTAAATGCCTATAACTCGGATATTATAAGAGATAAGTAGTATGTCCAAGCATGTTTTTTCACAAAATATAAAAATCTTTGTATTTGGGTGAAAAACAAAAAAATGGCACGAGTTTAAAAATTTTACATGTCGTAGGTACCCCACTTTGAGCCGCCACAGCGCCGTCCCTGGGGCATCTGCAGGGTTCATCTTCAAAACTTAAACTCGAATACTCCTTGGCTACGCTCATGCCAAATTTTATCCCGATCGGATCAGCCCTTTAGAAATGCCAGATTTATTTCCAAAAAATTTCCATTCTGCCCCACTGTGCAATATAAGATATACTTCTGAAAATCACTTAATACCACTTAATTCGTAATTAAATGATTATATCCGGATAAAATTCAAAATGAGTATGTTCTGTGTACAGATAAATCATTATATTAAAATGTTTTCAAACTGGCCTATTAATATACATTTTTCTCGACCTAATTAAAATTAGTTTGACATATGCATAAATGTTAGTGCCCTCAATAAGGAAACAAAAATTTTGCCAAGTTATCTAATAATTTGATAGTTAAATGGGTTTCAATAAAAAGTAGCTTGCTGGTGGAGGGTATTTAAGATTCGGCATAGCCGAATATAGCACTCTAACTTGTTTTTTGTCAATCCTTTCTTGGCGTTATTAGATTCAGCTACTGATTTCGCTGCTGGCTTCTTTTTTGGCTTTGGAAAGAAATCGCATTGAGTAGATGCAGAAAACTTTTTTAATTTGAGTCTTCCATCGACAAGCGGTATGAAAGCATGGTATTGAGCAGTGCCATCGATTGTTACCGCAGCATCGAATCTGCTCTTTAGTGTTTTCAATGTTTCCTCATGATCCTCTTTGCTACTAAAAACTATTTTAGTTTCTTTACAATAATTCTTTGCCCAATGGAATAAAGCAGTCGCATCTAAGATGCGATCTTGATGAGAGCACTGGAGGCTATACTTCGCTGCATTTCTTTTGAGGTTTGCTCCAATACCATCACATGCTCCTTTACCATGAGCAGTAGGATGAAAATGCCACTCAGCTGGCATTCCAAAATCTTTTTCATGAGCTGTAAGATTTGCGAAGCTACTTTTGTTTTTAAAGTGTTGACGAGCTCAGTCCGAAACGTAGTATACCTACTGTAAATTTTGATTTTAGATAATTTAGTATTATCTTCTGGTACTCATAAACTGCAACGGTGTCATGTTTTAAATCGTCGGATATGATTGCCATACTTTTGTGTTCCAGGTTTTCTTCTTTCATGTAGTAAATAACTACTGTGAATATAGTTGCTTGGTCGTTATTGAAGTGGAATGCCTGTATGGAATCCTGAAGAACATATTTATAGTTCTCTGCGAAATCAAATGAAATAATGAATTCACCAGACTTCAAATGTGTTTTCAAGTCCTTGAAGAATGACCACTGCTCTTTGACTAAAAAGTCATGGGTTCTCAAATTTAGCAATCCTCTACACAGTTCTTCCACAAAATCATCCACATTTAAAATTATGGTTTTCAGTGTGCATCTTTCAGTCTGAAGCCAAGATTCAAATTTTAACTCCTCAATACATTCTCGATCAAAAGAGTTGATTAAATTTTCTTTGATGGATGTGGTTTCCGGGCAATTCGAACATTCACCTAAGTGGCAAGAAGTTGTAGCATTAGGGCACATAGTCAATTTAAGGCAATCGCGGTAATGGTGTAAATCTTCTGATGAATCATCTTTTAAGTAATTTAAGTTGATTTCCTTCAACATCAATTTAACATTTTCATGGTAAATACAAACACATACTGTGTGAGTTCCGCTGCTTCCTGCCAAAACGCAATGTTTTGGCCTCAGTTGTGTAAATTTTGTGAATCCAATTTTGACATCCTCGTATTCAGATTGAAATGTTGCGAATAATTCATTCAGGTTACAGAGAACCATTCTCTTCTGCATTTGAACTTTCTTGCCATCGATTCGTACAGACATCCAGTCTTTCATCCCTGGCATTAGGCGACTCATATCATCTCGCTGATAAAACTGAGTTATTAGAGATTTAGTATCGCACTCCAAAGTTTTTCCCTTCTTTTTGATTGGGAGTGTGAGAATCCCATGCTCAGCAACCAATTGTTTAGCAATTCTTGCTTTTCGTTGAGACGTTCCAAACTCAGTCATTGTTTTTGCAGAACTCCATGTTCTTGGAGCAAGCGTGAGAAGTTGAATTCTTTCAGCTTCACCCTGTGACGTTTTGTATTTCTCTTTTATTTGTTCAAGAACTTCTACTGCATCCTTATGGTATTGGTTTCGACACTCATTCGTTGAATTTGAAATGTTAGAATAACCATCATCATCAACAGTTCTGTCTTCATTCTCGGAATTACTTTTGTCTTCATCTGGAATAACTTCAACGCAAGGCTCATTACTATTCAAATTCGGTAATTCGTTCAACTTTACGAGCTCTTTCCTGCATGATCCACAAATTTTCAATCGTTTTGACAGCGTAGGGAATTTTTTTAATAAGCCGTCGGAAATATTTCGCATATCTGATGATCTGTGCTTCATTTTGTTAAAGGGATTAAAACAAAAAGACGAATAAATTTCATTTTCAACCTTAGCCTTTTTAGAAGTCGTAGACATTTTGAATTTTGTAAGTATTTATGTAAATAACACACGTCTTAACTTTAACGCTGTTTCTAAAGAACTGATTTCCGTATGTCTTCAGAATGACAATAAATAGTTTTTTAAGATCATGTAGGTAGTACGTTTTAATGAATGAGTCTAAAATCTTTTACTAGGGTCAAGAAGGGCTTACATACTAAAGTTTAACCAAATGTTACAAATAATAATAAAAATAAACCACTATATAAATAACCTACCTGTCAACTTCTACCTCTCCACCCACTTCAAGTCAAATGTCATAAAATAATAAATAAACTGGTACTTCGGAGAAGGGCCATAAAATATTTCCACTTGATTCCAAAAATTTGTTTCTGGGGCACCTGATATTTTAACAATGAAAATCACGTGCGCTGAAAACTACCTCTAGGATTGACTAAAAAAGCCGCAAGATACAAAACTCAGACAAATTTTGGGGGTGGAAAATTAATAGCGGTCGGCCTCATATTGCACCCCTCCAGTGGCTATTCTCGGTCAGTTGTTGTGGTTTTTATTTTTAAGGTTTTAGAAACACTTACACACAAATATGAAAAAAATCAATTTAAAAACATTTTTCTTGAGTTACAAAACATTTAATTTGATAGATATCCCACTCGCATCCCACTAAGCGACCAAAAAGGTTTTAAAGGAAAAGACCTAAGCTTTCTTTTGAAAAAAAAAAAAAACAATTAATAAAAAAGAGTCCATTTTGGAAAAAAAGTCAAAAAGGTTTTTAATTTTTCAAAGAAAAGTAAAAAATTGTATTTATTTATTTATTTATTTATTTATATCCATAACAGCTGTAAGCCCAAGGGGCCAAATAGCTGTAGATTAAATTCAAATTTTGACACAAATATATTAATTCTTAAATATTTATAAAAATAATAACTTAATATGTAAAAATTTCACTTAACAATTTACCCCCAATTTTATCTATACAAACACAACTAATTAGAAGGAAGAATGAAGATTAGCAACCCTGAATAAAGAAATTTTAACATCGGAATAAAATATAAGTTTCTTTCAAACTGCCATTTTGAAAATATTTTCAAATTGCGCCACACTATGTGAAAATCTTCTTTCAGTATATGGAATAATTGTGTTCCATATTCTTGCCACTTTCATAATAAAAGATCTGTGCATAATAAGAGTAGAATGCACTGGGTAGACTATTGTATTTGACCTTGTTGAACCTCCAAAAATGAATTTATCAGCCAAATATGATGGACAATTATACTTAATGATTTTAAAAAACAATATGATCTGACGGGAGCTTATATAATCCTCAAAATCATATCCTAATAGATCCATTCTATAAGCTGATATATGTTGGCCTATTTGTAGACCAAAAACGTATCTAATCACTCTGTTCAAACATAATTTAAGTCTAGCTAAGTTATCACGAGAAGTGCAACTATACATTTCTAAACCATATAGAAATATAGGAATGCATAATGCAACTCCAACCCGTCTTCTCATCGCAAGTGGTAAATAACAACTCGTATTATATAATCTCCGTAAAGTCCATGAAACCTTTGATATTATAGAATTGATGTGGTGAGAAAAAGTCAATTTATGGTCAATATGGAAGCCGAGCGATTTGTACGTACTCACCGATTCAATACTCTCACCATTTAGGAAAATACCTAGGTGACAGTCCCAATTTCCTGAAAAGAACATAACTTTGCATTTATTAGGATTAAGATCAAGGAAATTTTGCCTAGACCAGGTAACAACATTGTCTAATTCAATGTTTAAATTCCTTTCAAATGACTTCAAATTATTAATACGAGAGCTTGCCAGTAACTGAATGTCATCCGCATAAGTGTAACACTTGAACTTGGAAAAAATTGTAAAAATATCGTTTATATATAATAAGAATAGCAAGGGTCCCAAAATGGACCCTTGCGGCACACCCCTGTACAGACTAAGAAGATTGGAGCATTGATTTCCTACTCTAACATATTGAGAGCGGTTACTTAGAAACGAATACAGAAGCTTACTAGACAGCATACTGAAACCAAACTGGTCAATTAATTTTTTAGCTATCAATTCGTGACATAAAGAGTCAAATGCTTTATTTAAATCTAAAAACACTAAAACACTTACTAAATGTTTATCTAAATTTTCTCGAATAGACTCTGTGATACCTAGCATTAAGGTCGATGTATTAAAGCCCTTCCGAAATCCCGATTGAAATGAATTTATAGCACCAAATTCTTCTAAAAATGGTTCCATCTGGTCTTTTAACAGAATTTCAAATATCTTAGAGCAGCAAGATCGAATAGTTATTGGACGAAAGTCCTCTACCGAAATTGGATTTTTTACTTTGGGAACAGGAACAATTCTACCTACTTTCCATTCCAATGGGAAGTAGGATCTAGTAATACAAGAGTTTATAATAAAAGTGAGATGGGTTACTATTTCTGGAAAAATTAATTTTAGGAATTTTAAAGGTATCATATCCGCACCCACTGCATTTGATTTTAACCTTAATAATGCATTTAAAACTTCCGTTTCATTGACATTTCTAAAAGAAAAACCAGTCAAATTATTTGATGTTCGATCAAACGCTATAACTGGACCCTGAACCCTTGGCATTCTTGCATATTCATTAAATGTGTTTGGATCAATTTCCAAGTTATTTTGATTATCCCCTATAGCCCCGACAGATCGCAATCTTTTCCATATTTGCCCTTGATCACAGTTTGAAAAAAAATTTATGTAAAATCGCCTTCTAGTTTTCCGGATGATGGATTTAAGTCTATTTCTTAAGATACAGTAATTTCTAACAGTATTTTCCGATCTATTCTCACGCATTGCACGGAAAGCTAAATCCCTATTTTCCCTAGCAGCTTTTACATCAGGATGATTTATCCAATCGTTGGGATTCCTTTTTTTAAGTTGCCTTAAGGGAATATGGTTATTGTACAACTCATAAACTATGGCATTAAAAAATGATATTTGTACATCGGGCATATAATTCGTATAAATAGGTGAAAAATCCAAAGACCTTAAATCTGATATACAATGATTTAAATTAAAAGATTTGTAATCTCTATAGAAAATGGGTTCGCTTCTTGAATTAATTTCCAGATTTACAGAGATACATATTATTGCATGATTAGAATTTAAAGCGGGAAGTTGAAATTGTCCTTTGTGACTAACTTCTTCAATATTTGAAACCAAGAAATAATCAATAAGCGATGTGCTATGTCTATCATTGCAGTAATGTGTTGGTTGCGAATTATGAACCAAGGAAAGAGAAGAGTGGTTACAAAAATTATAGACTTCTTCTGCCCTTGAAAATAAATCAACATTAAAGTCTCCCATCATAATAACATTACTATACTGGGCTGATATATCACAAAGTTCATTTTCACATACATTAAAGCTGCGATTAGGCAAATAGATAACACCAATTAAAATTGAACAATTATGTCCTACAATTATCTCCACAAAAAGGCTCTCAAATACACTCTCAACCATTCTCTGATAAATTACACGAGATTTGAATTTCTGAGAGATGTATAGACATACTCCACCGCCCCTTCGTATTTCACGATCATTTCTATGAATATTATATCCTGGAATATTAACTGACGTGTCTGTAACATTTCTTGAGTACCATGTTTCAGAGACTCCAATGACATCTATAACACTATCTTGAAAAATATATTTTACTTCATCAAATTTTGAAGATCTTTGATTTGGTACCAGACTTTGAGCATTCAAATGTGCCACTTTTAAACCCGAATCATGAAGAATAGTATTAAACATTCTGTTGTTGCTAATCACAGTCCCTAAATTATCAACCATAATTGTATGGTAAACTTTGTTGTGTTTGTATAGATAATATGTTACGCTATCCACAAAAATAGTAAATAAGAAATAAATTCTGTAATGTATGTAATATGTAGCAATAATGCATTAAGATGTTAGAAACTTTCAGAGAAATACCAAAATTAATTAAAGATTGTTAAAAGTTGAAGATTTCACATTATATTATATAAGTTGGGAACTTATCATAATCTCTGCAATGCAATTATCAATCTCACTAGTAAGATGCATATGAACACTGATTATAACAAGTTATCATAAAATTTTACAATAATTAAATAAAATTCACGTTGACAATAAGTATAAAACATTTTGTAATAACAAAATTAAAATACATTTAAAGCAAAAAAAAATCTACAGCTCCTATTCAGTATGGTTTGTACCATCTTGTTGTTGACCGTTTTGTGATGAGACTGCCTTAAATAAAACATGAAGTTTTTCAATGTTGAACGTTTTTTCACCACCATCATTCAATGTAATTTTAACTTCTGGGACATCTCTATTGTAAAGTTTGAATTTTTTAATTTTTTTAGTTTTCAGCATCTTGCGGCACATGTAATTCAGCTTAGCTGCAATAGGCGTTAGATGTTCATTTAAATAAACCCTTATCTCACTTAGGTTATTGGTATTCATTTGGTCGCCTGTGGAATTTTGTTCGTTTTCACTTCCTTCTGAATTCAACGGCTGCTCATCATTTATGTAAAGTTCATTAAGATAAAGAGATTTTTTTTCAAAGTACTTCTGGATAAGCTGATCCCTTTTGTAGATACTATTGAACTTAACCAACACCTGGGCTTTGCCTTGAATGTAGGTGCACACGTTAATGTCATTGTGTTGCAAATTAACACCAAGAACTTCTCCTATTTTAAAAATTTGTGCATATAGCTTGTCTCTAGTTAAAGCCTTAGATAAACCGTTGACTACAATATCACCTCGGTTTAATTGCCTTCTCAGTGAGTTGTTTTCAATTTCTAGACTGTGTATTTTTGAGTGAAATAGTTCTTCGGTTTCCTTTGATTTTGATAGACTTTTATCCAGATCAGATTTTATTAAATTTAATTGAGACATCACATTAGAAACCATCTGTGTTATGGATTTAATTCCGTTTTCAAGCTCCAATAGTTTTGTAGTATCTGGATTTGCTTCTTTATTTGATGATTGAGTTGAAGAAGATAATGGCATAGAAGAACATGCTTTGCACAAAAATAACAATCCACTTTCCGTTTTTTTAATAGTTCCAACATTTCCGAGTTTAAATTTGAGTTTTCCTGAATAGCACATTTTGGATGATAATGTTGTTTACAAAGACCACACGAAATTTTTCCTCTACTGGTACAATATGTTAAACATACTTTACATTGGGACGACATTTCAATTTCTATTGAATAACTTCTTTTATTTTATTTTGTTTTATTTTAATTTTTTTTTTTTTTTTTTTTGCTTAATTTTTTACTTTTGTTACATTCATTTACTTTTCGTTCTTTTTTACTTTTAATTTATTTATTACTTTTTTCTTTTCTTTTAGTTTAAAGTTTGTAGGCAGGTAAGATGCAGTTTTTATAAAAACCAAAGCAAAACCAGTATTTTTGCAGTTCACTTTTACTTTACTTGAGAGAACAATATGTAAATTGTTTTTTTTTTTTTTTTGTCTTTCTTATATTTAAGCGAAATACTTTTACTTTTTATTTTAAAGTACATAATTTTTATGAATTTTTCCTTTTTTATTAACTTTGGTTTTTATTAGTGTTTCTAATACATCATTAATACCTTATACTCTAGTTTTATATATTTTTAAACACTTTTTCACATTACAATATACGTTTTTAAATAAGTTTTTGCAGACAGCAATTAAAACACGTCTACTCTCGTGTCAATCTCATAATTAATTTCAAATTACCGCAAATGAGGAGGTTATCCCTAATTTTCCAATCAAGAATCATTCATCAGAATTGTATGTCTTGAGTTACAAAACATTTTTTTATAGATATCCCACTCGCATCCCACTAAGCGACAAAAAGGGTGTTAAAGGAAAACACATAAGCTTTCTTCTGAGCAAAAAAAAAAAATAAAAAATGGGTCCATTTTTTAAAAAAGTCAACAAAGTTTTTGTTTTTGCAAAAAATTAAAAAATTTTAAATCTTGAGTTACAAAATATTTTTTTTGATAGATATCCCACTCGCATCCCACTAAGCGACCATATTAGAAATCCCGGAATTCCCAAAAAAGTTTTTAAAAATCCCAAAAATGGGATTTTTGGTTTTTGCCTATTATATCCATACCAGGGGCGGGGTTATCGAAACCCGTTACAAAATGATTAAGAACATATGGCGTCATATAAAACAGGTCACTATAATTTGATATCGACTATGCGATTTGAGAATTTTTGCTCAAATTGAATTTTCCATAAAAAATAGGGTTTTTTTTTTGGATGGACCTGGTCCCCTCGGTATCAAAAATTGTTGTTAAGCGAATAACAAAAAAATTGCGAAAATCGGGAATATTTGGACCCGCTATTATCAAAAAACTAAAGTAAGGACGGTTTTATAGTGCTCGATGAGGAGATTCTATATACGAAATTTTTTTACTCAAATGAAGAAATAGGATCGTTTTAAAAATTTAACATAGCCGAGGTGTCCTAATTTGAGGACCCCCCGCCGGGCCCCTGGTTGGCTTATAAGGTCCAAATTCAAAACCTGAACTCGACAACATCTCCTCTTTGTGCATACCAAATTTCATCAAAATCGGATTAACCGTTTAGAAGTTACCGAATTATTTCCTTCTTTTTTTTTCCTATACCACTGTGCATTATTAAAAGGGTTTTTGTAACGTATATATTTAATAACAAGTAAGAAATTATAGTCGGGCGAGGCCGACCATATAATACCCTACACCTGTTACAAAAAAATGTGATTTAGTTTTCATAATAAAGCTTTTAAGTTGAATTGTACCTTGCCTCAGATATACTTAAGCCATTTATTGTTAAATAAAATTGTGGACATTTAAGTCGAATTTTGAAGATGGCTTTGAAAAGGGGCTATGGTCAAATGAGACCCTACTATTAAAAAATTCATGAGGGTCATCAAGGCTAGTATAGAACTTGGTTTTGCAGCTTTTTGTCGATATACGAGTATATTAAACATAATTATGAACTTAAAATCCCTATTAGTCCGGTTCAGTTTTATGGGGGCTAGGTGAAATAATGGGCCGATGTTAACCATTTTCAACAGGCTTCGTCTCCGTTACCATAGAAGATCGTGTGCAATTATCTTCAAAATTGCGACCTGTAGTTTGATTACAAGGTTTATAAGCCCTATTCGGGGGTTCAGTTGCATGTACCAATTTCAATACCTGTAGTTTGATTACAAGGTTTACAAGCCCTATTCAGGGGTTCAGTTGTATGGGGGCTAGGTGAAATAATGGACCGATCGTAACAATTTTCAACAGGCTTCGTCCCTGGGACAATAGAATATCATGTACCAAATTTCATTGAATTGTCTTGAAAATTGCGACCTGTAGTTTGATTACAAGATTTACATGGACGGACTCAGAAAATGATTCTAAGCCGATTGGCATACTTTAAGGTGGGAATAGGACGAATATTATTGTGCGTTACAGACATCAGCACAAACCCAATATACACCCCCCCCCCCCTCACTAAAGTGGTGTAGGGTATAAAAATAACAGAATGCATTCAATAATGCCTTATACAGGAGCATTAATGAAGCTCACACATAAAGCGCAGACCTAATAAAATATAAAATACATGTGTAGGAGAATTTTATTTATTTAATTATATTGTTCTGATCCCCATGATCAGAATGTAAAAAATACACTTTTAATTTTTTACACTTCAATATAATTCTTTATTTAATAAAGTAGACTGCTTCTTGCAGAAGATAAAAAACTAGTGATCAATAATTTAAATTTACAAGATCATCAAAACTAAATGATCTGTTTTCTACCTGCAGTAGATTTACATGTTTGTTTGTATGTACATTTAAATGCGTTGATATACAAATAAATGTACATGCAAATGTACGTATACTTGTACTTGTAAAAAATACCGTTAGGTCTACTTTAATAATTTTGTAAACAAATGTCAAATTAAAAGACAATAAGAAATAAATAAATTCTTTAATTTTTGTGGAGATTTTAAGAATTATTAATAAATTTTAGTTGGGAAAAATCCCAAACATTCTCCCCCACAAAGAACAGTTGTTCTTAAGTAGAAGTCTTCTCATCTATATGTACATCATTTGAAGGTAAAAAGCAGATTTTTGAAATAGGGCGTTTTATGTACTTCCCGTTGCAGTACGATATCACCAACTTTTATATTTCTTTCGACCTTATTCCATTTTGGTCTAGCTTGAAGACGACATAAATATTCTTTGTTCCAGCGATCCCAGAAATTTTGTTTGAGATGTTCTACTACTTTCCAACGGCTTAAACGGTTAAGATTAGCATCAAGTAAGTCATCATCGGGGATACAATTGGTAGGTTCTCCAATAAGAAAATGTGCTAGTGTGAGTACATCGGCATCTTTCGGATCGGCTGATAAGGGACATAACGGCCTGGAGTTTAGGCAGCTTTCTATTTGTGCCAAGAGGGTACTGAGTTCTTCGTATGTTAGTGTGCGATCTTTCATTATTCGGCGCAAGTGATGTTTCGTGGATTTCCACCAGCTTCCCAGAGTCCGCCAAAGTGGGTGAAGCAGGCGGAATAAAGTGCCATGTTGTACCTTGATTGGCTAAAGTTTCTGCGAGATGATCAGGAAGTGATGTTTGTTTCGGTGATACAGAACTTGGAGTTCTTTGTTTGCACCCACGAAATTAGTACCACAGTCCGAGTATAAATCGGTGCATAAGCCTCTACGCGCAGTAAAGCGACGGAATGCTGCCAAGAAAGCATCCACATTTAGACTAGTGACAGCCTCTAAATGTATCGCCTTCGTACGCTATGCAGATAAAAAGACAAATGTAGCCCTTGGAAGTAGAAGCTGTTCGTAAAGAAGAAGTTTTTTATGTTGATTGGCCGAGATAATCCAGTCCGCTGTGCTTAAACGCACGAGTGGATTACAGCCGCACAGCTGGTAAGTTACCCATGAGTTGTTGACAGGATTGCGCTTTGTACTTAAAGCATAAAGTACATTCACGTTGTACGCGTTTAGCTATATTTCTAGCGGAAACTATCCAATAGCTACGGGAAACGTAGGACTGCATAAGCTGGAGGCTTCCATGATAAGTTTTTATTGAGCATCTAAAAATATAAGAAAAGACAGTGGATTTTGTTTGATAACAAAATAGGATGTTTAGTGTTGTAGGGAATAGCAGAGTTTGAAATTCTACCACCAACTCGCAGAGTTCCCTCTTCATCAAGAAACGGCGATAGTTTTGCAATATTACTTTGATTGGGAACCCTATTTCCCAATTTCAGTGTTTTTATTTCATCATGATGTGACACCGCTTGTGTTAGTTTAATGAGCAAATGCATTGCTGCTTTAAGTTCGTAGGTTTTAAGAAATCCAACTTTTCTGTTGATTTGTTTTGATTTTGTGTTGTTGTAAAAACGAAGAATATATGACGTCACACGTATCAGCGAAGATAGCCTTGAAAAGCGTTGTGTTAATTCTGGATAAGTTTCAATTGTAGTTGCTTTTGTTGCGTGAGCAGCTACATTGTTGACTATAATTTCTTCACGAAATAAATTACTGGGGGAAGTAGGCCATGAGTCAGGCGTATTTTGGAGCCATGGTGGGCCATTCCACCATAGGTTATGTTGAATTAATTGTTGGGCATTAAGCCTCTAGACGCGCAGTCTGCTGGGTTGTATTTTGTTGGAACGTACCTCCAATCTTGAACATTAGATAGGCGTCGAATTTTCGAAACTCGATTTGCGACGTAGACTTCCAACCGTGTTGATTATTTTTCAGCCACGCAAGAACTATGGTACTATCAGTCCAGTAAATACGTCACCAATATTGAAATCTACGCTGGTTTTAATTTTGGCTACTAATTTAAGCCATGAGTGTTGCTGCATTTAATTCCAAACGCGGTATTATTTCGCCTTTCAGGACTACTTTAGTTTTTGCTTGGAGCAAGTTTACTAATATCTCACCAGATTCTGTTGCGACCATAGACGACAGCAGCATAGGCTACTTTGGAAGCATCACTGAAAGCATGAAGGTCAATAGTAGACGTATTGTTTTTGCAGCCAATCCATCGTGGAATCTTAATTTCTTCAAGAGCCTTTAATTCGGTGCGAAAATTACCCATTCACGTTGGATTTCCTCTGGTAGGGTATCCTTCCAATCAAGCTTCAATTTCAATAGTTTTTTTTGGAAGATTATTTTCGCTATTATGGTAGTAGCTGAGAGCCACCTAGAGCGTCAACAATTTGGATGCCTCTGAAAGCAACTACTTTTAGTTATTTGTTCAGAAAATGTAAACTTTATAGAAAAATAGAAAATAATCATTAATAGTGTTCCAATTGATACCAAGGGCTTTTGACATTTTTGGTTCATAAT
>NW_023997735.1:0-18124 GCF_015586225.1 Lucilia sericata
CTATCTATCTATCATCTATCTATCTATCTATCTATCTATCTATCTATCTATCTATCTATCTATCTATCGATCTATCTATCTATCTATCTTAGCTATCTATCTTAAAAACTAACTAAACTAAAAGTATATTAATATTTCAATTTTTATTCAAAAAAACTTTTTACGGTTTTTAAGTACATTACTACTAACTGATTCAAAATGAGGATCATTTTAAAATTTAAAAATTACATAACTCCCTGTTGTTAAAGCGCCATCTAGCGTCGCTAGCAATATAAAGATCATTTCTCTCTCTCTCTCCAATATATAACAACTTGGAAAATTTTGAAATAAAATTAAAAATGATTAAAAGAGACAATCTATTCACATGCTCGCGCATTTAATTTCTATATACTAAACAGATAGCGACTATATTGGGTAAGGTCAGGGTAAAAGATAGAAATGTTTTTCGTTTTGTTAGTGTTATTGCATTTTATACATACATGTATTTAGTTATAGAGCAAAAAATAAAAACAACAAGTGAATAAATGACAAAGTGTACGAGTCAGTGAATGTATCATCATCATGATCATGGTTGTCAATGGTTAAACATTGAAAATTGTTTATTTATAAACAATTAAGAGAGATAGTATACAAATTAATTAAAATAGACTATATATAAAATATTTTATTAGAGAAAGTGCAATAATATGAAATTAAAAATTATTTATTAAACAATTAATGACTAAATTTAGTTAAAGTTTTATTGTTGCTTAGACAAATAGTTAATGAATTTTTGATGTATTGCGGATAGTTCTAATATTTCATATATAATAGGAGGATTGTAGACTGGCTAATAGTTCCGATCACGAACTAGACCTTATTAGTTCAGACTACAGTCCAGACTATATACTAGTCTATAGTCCAGATTTTAGACTAAACTATTGTGAGACAATAGACTAGAGTACAGACTATAGACTAGAATATACTCCAGACTATAGACTACACTATAGACCAGACTATAAACTAGACTATAGTCTAGATTATAGATTAGACAATAGTCCAGACTAAAAACTCTCTGTCTATACACTAGACTATAGTCCATACTGTTGACTATACTATAGTCCAGACTTCCGGCAAGAATGTAGTTCAGACTAAAGACTAAACTCCAGACTTGACTATAGCCCAGACTATAGACTGGACTATAGCCCAGACTATATACTAGACTATGGTTTAGACTACAGACTAGAATATAATCCAGACTATATTACTGACTAAAGTCGTGATTATAGACTAGACTATAGTAGTGATTATAGACTAGACTATAGTCCTGACTATAGATTAGACTATAGACAAGACCATAGTCTTGACTATAGTTCTGAATACAGACTATACTATAGTCCTGACTATATACTAGACTATAGTCCTGAGTATAGTCCTGAGTATAGTCCTGAGTATAGTCCTGACTATAGTCCTGACTATAGTCCTGAATATAGTCCTGACTATAGTCCTGACTATAGACTAGACTATAGTCTTGACTATAGACTAGACTACAGTCCTGACTATAGTCCTGACTATAGACTAGACTACAATTAGACTACAGTCCTGACTAGTGCTGACTCTAGACTAGACTATATTCCAGACTATAGACTAGACTTTAGTTGAGACTTGACTATAGTAACGTCTAGACTAGACTATAGTCCAGACTATAGATTAGATTTTAGTTAAGACTAGAATATAGTAACGTCTATAGAAAGTCTATAGTAAGGACTATAGAAAGGATATAGTCCAGACTTTAGATTACATAACAGTTCGGACTGTATACTAAACAATAGACTGTAGACTATAGATAATACTAGTTTTTTTATAGTCCGAACTGTAGATTATAGTCAATAATATCGATGAGACTACACTAGAGTTCGGACTATAGACCAGATTATGGTAAAACTATAGACTGGTCTATAGTTGAGACTACATACTAGACTATTATTCAGACTATTAATGTAATATTTTTTATTTCCAGCCTTAAATAGAAAATTTTAATAAACTTATCGAATAACTATCTCAAAATAAAATACTTTGTAAACAATTATTGTGTGAAAACATTTGTTAACTATTGTTGTTCATTCTTTAATTAACTTTTATCATGACTTGCCAACGTTCGTTATTTAATTTTATTTTTTTATTTGTAATTAATTTAATTGTAAATTCAGAAAAAAACGCTGTGATATTAACACTTTAATATTACAATCTATTTTGGTATTTATGCGGAAATTTTATATTGTTAATAACTACAATTTTCACAATTGAAATTGTATAAATTTATTATTTAAACGTTCGTTATTGTTCATAATTTTAAAGGTTACGCACTTTATTAAATGTGTGATGAATTTGCAAATTTGTTTTACAATATATTTATTTTTTATAAAAAAAAGTATTAACTATTAAGAATAATAAAAATATAAAAAAAAAAAATATAAATGAATTGAAATTACTAGAACATTTAATCCTAAAAATAAACTTTAAACATGCAACTTATATTTTGTACTCGTATTATTTAAAACCGGAATTGTGTGCCGGAAATGAAATATGAAAATAAAATAACGGTTTTGTTTTATTATTTTTCAATTTCAATGAAAATTTCCATTTTATTGTTATTTTGTAAACATTTAAATATAATTTGTTGTGTCAAATGGGACAGTGGGACAAAATATAATTTCGATTTTCTCTAAGGATATAAACATGTGTTACTTTTTAAATCTATTTTAAATTCTTCTCGAAATAGCTTTAAATTTTTTTTACTTATGTTTTATAGCCGCCATAACTGAAGAAAAGTTATTAAAATTATGACAATGACATGATAATATATCATGTTATAGCGTAATCGTCTAACAATTATTTGATTGTTATCGTTACTTATTAATTATTTATATCGTATGTACATATTCGTATTTATTAGTTTAAGAATATTCCATTTATAACAATTTTGTTTTAGCCATAAAACTGAAAATATTATTCAACTAAACAATAAACAAAATCTTCAAACAAACATGTTTCTCATAATTTAAAAGGAAATTATTTCGCTTGGCGCAACAAAAACTACTCGTGTAGAGATCATAAAATGGGGCATTAAACGAATTAAAAAGTATGCTAATCGCTTTTTAAAAATAGACTTTTCAGACTAGAGTTTGTGTTATGGTTAAGTACATATAGTCTGGACTATAGTCTAGTCTATAGTCTGGACTATTGTCTAGTCTATAGTCTGGACTATTGTCTAGTCTATAGTCTGGACTATTGTCCAGTCTGTAGGCTGGACTATAGTCTAGTCTATAGTCTGGACTATAGTCTAAGGCCTTGACCATAGTCTTGACCATGTCTAGTTTAGAGTATGGACAATAGTCTATAGCCTGGACTATAGCCTATAGTCTGGACTATAGTCTAGTCTATAGTCTGGACTATAGCATTAGACTATGCCTAGTCTATAGTCTAGTCTATAGTCTAGTCTAGTTAGTCTATAGTCTAGTCTATAGTCTAGTCTATAGTCTAGTCTATAGTCTAGTCTATAGTCTAGTCTATAGTCTAGTCTATAGTCTAGTCTATAGTCTAGTCTATAGTCTAGTCTATAGTCTAGTCTATAGTCTAGTCTATAGTCTAGTCTATAGTCTAGTCTATAGTCTAGTCTATAGAGTCTATAGTCTAGTCTATAGTCTAGTCTATAGTCTAGTCTATAGTCTAGTCTATAGTCTAGTCTATAGTCTAGTCTATAGTCTAGTCTATAGTCTAGTCTATAGTCTAGTCTATAGTCTAGTCTATAGTCTAGTCTATAGTCTAGTCTATAGTCTAGTCTATAGTCTAGTCTATAGTCTAGTCTATAGTCTAGTCTATAGTCTAGTCTATAGTCTAGTCTATAGTCTAGTCTATAGTCTAGTCTATAGTCTAGTCTATAGTCTAGTCTATAGTCTAGTCTATAGTCTAGTCTATAGTCTAGTCTATAGTCTAGTCTATAGTCTAGTCTATAGTCTAGTCTATAGTCTAGTCTATAGTCTAGTCTATAGTCTAGTCTATAGTCTAGTCTATAGTCTAGTCTATAGTCTAGTCTATAGTCTAGTCTATAGTCTAGTCTCTAGTCTAGTCTATAGTCTATAGTCTAGTCTATAGTCTAGTCTATAGTCTAGTCTATAGTCTAGTCTATAGTCTAGTCTATAGTCTAGTCTATAGTCTAGTCTATAGTCTAGTCTAGTCTATAGTCTAGTATCTATATAGTCTAGTCTATAGTCTAGTCTATAGTCTAGTCTATAGTCTAGTCTATAGTCTAGTCTATAGTCTAGTCTATAGTCTAGTCTATAGTCTAGTCTATAGTCTAGTCTAGTCTAGTCTATAGTCTAGTCTATAGTCTAGTCTATAGTCTAGTATAGTCTAGTCTATAGTCTAGTCTAGTCTAGTCTATAGTCTAGTCTATAGTCTAGTCTATAGTCTAGTCTATAGTCTAGTCTATAGTCTAGTCTATAGTCTAGTCTATAGTCTAGTCTATAGTCTAGTCTATAGTCTAGTCTATAGTCTAGTCTATAGTCTAGTCTATAGTCTAGTCTAGTCTAGTCTAGTCTATAGTCTAGTCTATAGATATCTAGTCTAGTCTAGTCTATAGTCTAGTCTAAAGTCTAGTCTATAGTCTAGTCTATAGTCTAGTCTATAGTCTAGTCTATAGTCTAGTCTATAGTCTAGTCTATAGTCTAGTCTATAGTCTAGTCTATAGTCTAGTCTATAGTCTAGTCTATAGTCTAGTCTATAGTCTAGTCTATAGTCTAGTCTATAGTCTAGTCTATAGTCTAGTCTATAGTCTAGTCTATAGTCTAGTCTATAGTCTATAGTCTAGTATAGTCTAGTCTATAGTATGGACTATAGTCTAGTCTATAGTCTAGTCTATAGTCTAGTCTATAGTCTAGTATAGTCTAGTCTATAGTCTAGTCTATAGTCTAGTCTATAGTCTAGTCTATAGTCTAGTCTATAGTCTAGTCTATAGTCTAGTCTATAGTCTAGTCTATAGTCTAGTCTATAGTCTAGTCTATAGTCTAGTCTATAGTCTAGTCTATAGTCAAGTCTATAGTCTAGTCTATAGTCTAGTCTATAGTCTAGTCTATAGTCTAGTCTATAGTCTAGTCTATAGTCTAGTCTATAGTCTAGTCTATAGTCTAGTCTATAGTCTAGTCTATAGTCTAGTCTATAGTCTAGTCTATAGTCTAGTCTATAGTCTAGTCTATAGTCTAGTCTATAGTCTAGTCTATAGTCTAGTCTATAGTCTAGTCTATAGTCTGGACTATAGTCTAGTCTATAGTCTAGTCTATAGTCTAGTCTATAGTCTAGTCTATAGTCTAGTCTATAGTTTAGTCTATAGACTAGACTAGTCTAGTCTATAGTCTAGTCTATAGTCTAGTCTATAGTCTAGTCTATAGTCTAGTCTATAGTCTAGTCTATAGTCTAGTCTATAGTTTAGTCTATAGACTAGACTAGTCTAGTCTATAGTCTAGTCTATAGTCTGGACTATAGTCTAGTCTATAGTCTGGACTATAGTCTAGTCTACACTGGAGTATAGTGTAGTCTACACTGGAGTATAGTGTAGTCTATAGTCTGGACTATAGTCTAGTCTACACTGTAGTATAGTGTAGTCTATAGTCTGGACTATAGTCTAGTCTATAGTCTGGACTATAGTCTAGTCTATAGTCTGGACTATAGTCTAGTCTATAGTCTGGACTATAGTCAAGTCTATAGTCTGGACTTTAGTCTAGTCTATAGTCTAGTCTATAGTCTAGTCTATAGTCTAGTCTATAGTCTAGTCTATAGTCTAGTCTATAGTCTAGTCTATAGTCTAGTCTATAGTCTAGTCTATAGTCTAGTCTATAGTCTAGTCTATAGTCTAGTCTATAGTCTAGTCTATAGTCTAGTCTATAGTCTAGTCTATAGTCTAGTCTATAGTCTAGTCTATAGTCTAGTCTATAGTCTAGTCTATAGTCATAGTCTAGTCTATAGTCTAGTCTAGTCTATAGTCTGGACTATAGTCTAGTCTAGTCTATTGCCTGGACTATAGTCTAGTCTGTAGTCTGGACTATAGTCTAGTGTATAGTCTGGACTATATTATAGTCTAGTCTACACTGGACTATAGTCTAGTCTATAATCTGGACTATAGTCTAAAAAATGGTATGAACTTAAGTCTACTTTATTGACTGGACTATACTGTACTACACTGGAACCTATAAACTTGATCTAATTTATAATCTTAAAGGATTAGCTTAGTTCTGAATTTGTCTATAGACTCGAAGTACAAATATTTACCAACAAAGTCTGTAGGGTATACTTATCAAAATTATGATGGAATAATTCTAACATTTATATTCCAAACATTTTTTTTTTTTTTTTGCAAAAAATAATAACAATAAATAAAACTTAGCATTCAAATTGAATCAATTTAAATCATTAACATCTGTTATAAAATATGTATTCAAATTTCTTGTCAAAAAGAAAATAATAAAAAATTAATGAAGAGATCAGCGCAGCACAGATTAAATGAATGAAATTCGTGTTAAATCAATATTTAATAGCAAATAGCCGTAGCAACGATATCCGAAGAGAAAAAATCAAATTAAAAGGAACGTGTTCAAAATTATGACCATTTAATAGAATTTATAGCGAATCAAACATTAATCTGTCCGTCATAAGTTGTTCACTTGTTCGCACGTAGGCACAAATTTCATACGAAATTATGAGAGTTAAGAGGGCGGGTGTAAGTGAATTTATATGTATGTCTTGAAAAACTTTAGTGCATAATAATTTTCAATTCCAATAAAACAACTGAAATATAGTCAGTCGTCAGTCTCGGTGGCGCATGCGTGTGAGTAGTTCATTGAACATTGCAGGCAGATAATATTTGCAAATTTCCATACAAATTGTTATGTCATCTTGAAATAAATGAACAAAATCAAAAAAAATATACATATATATGAATGTATACAAATTTATGCATAAAAATGCTTACCAGATATACATACATATTTATATATTGTATTTTACTGTATTTGGATTTTGCTTATTCATCACCAACATCATATAAAATTTATATTTTTTGCCTGATTTGAAAAAAATCTTTTATTTTTTTATTAATTTTATTTGCAAACACTCGAATGCATACAACATTTTTTTATAAACATCTGATTTTGATAAATTAACAAATAAATACTGTTCACTTTTAATTATTTCGTCAATGACCTTTTCGAACAATTGAAGTTTTTTTTTCGAAAAAGGTAAATTTATAAAAAAAAAACAAACAAGTTTTGTTTTTTGTTGAATTGAATTTTGTTACTTCCCAGAATGTTTTCGTGATTTAGTGATTGTTAATTTTATAACTTTCGAATTTCTAAAAACAAGTGATTTTTTGAGAAAAACGGAATACAGTTAAAATTTTTTAAGCACTCAAAATCTGAAATATGGTCTGATCTATAGTCCAGACTATAGTCTGTTCTATAGCCTATTCAATAGTCTGTCCTATAGCCAAGACTATAGTCCTTATAGTTCTATAGTCCAGACTATAGACTGTTCTATAGTCCAGACTATAGTCTGTTCTATAGTCCAGACTATAGTCTGTTCTATAGTCCAGACTATAGTCTGTTCTATAGTCCAGACTATAGTCTGTTCTATAGTCCAGACTATAGTCTGTACTATAGTCTGTTCTATAGTCCAGACTATAGTCTGTTCTATAGTCCAGACTATAGTCTGGACTATAGAACAGACTATAGTTTGGACTATAGAAGAGAGTCCAAACCATAGTCTGTTCTATAGTCCAAACTATAGTCTGTTCTATAGTCCAGACTATAGTCTGTTCTATAGTCCAGACTATAGTCTGTTCTATAGGACTATAGTCTGTTCTATAGGACTATAGTCTGTTCTATAGGACTATAGTCTGTTCTATAGGACTATAGTCTGTTCTATAGGACTATAGAACAGACTGTTCTATATATATATAGTCCAGACTATAGTCTGTTCTATAGTCCAGACTATAGTCTGTTCTATAGTCCAGACTATAGTCTGTTCTATAGTCCAGACTATAGTCTGTTCTATAGTCCAGATTATAGTCTGTTCTATAGTCCAGACTATAGTCTGTTCTATAGGACTATAGTCTGTTCTATAGGACTATAGTCTGTTCTATAGGACTATAGAACAGACTATAGTCTGGACTATAGAACAGACTATAGTCTGGACTATAGAACAGACTATAGTCTGGACTATAGAACAGACAATGGTTTGGACTCTCTTCTATAGTCCAAACTATAGTCTGTTCTATAGTCCAGACTATAGTCTGTTCTATAGGACTATAGTCTGTTCTATAGGACTATAGAACAGACTATAGTCTGGACTATAGAACAGACTATAGTCTATAGTCCAAACTATAGTCTGTTCTATATATATATATAGTCCAGACTATAGTCTGTTCTATAGTACAGACTATAGTCTGTTTTATAGTCCAAACTATAGTCTGTTCTATAATCCAGACTATAGTCTGTTCTATAATCCAGACTATAGTCTATTCTATAGTCCCGACTATAGTTTGTTCCATGGTCCAGACTATTGTCTATTTAATAGTCTGTCCTAGAGTTAAGACTGTAGTCAGTTCTATAGTCAAGACTATAGTATTTTTCCATAGGCAAGACTGTAGTCAAGATTATAGTCAAGACTATAATCAATACTATAATGTGTTCTAAGTATAGACTATAATAGTCTGTTCTATAGTAAGGACTATAGTACGATTTATAGTAAGGACTATAGTCTGTTCTATAGTCAAGACTATAGTCTGTTCTATAGTCAAGACTATAGTCTGTTCTATAGTCAAGACTATAGTCTGTTCTATAGTCAAGACTATAGTCTGTTCTATAGTCGAGACTATAGTCTGTTCTATAGTCAAGACTATAGTCTGTTCTATAGTCAAGACTTTAGTCTGTTCTACAGTCAAGACTATAGTCCAGACTATAGTCTGTTCTATTTTTCAGACTATAGTCTGTTCTATAGTCCAAACTATAGTCTGTTCTATTTTTCAGACTATAGTCTGTTCTATTGTCCAGACTTTAGTCTATTCTATAGTCCCGACTATAGTTTGTTCCATAGTACAGACTATTGTCTATTCTATAGTCTGTCCTAGAGTCAAGACTATAGTTAGTTCAATATAGTCTGTTCTATAGTCAAGACTATAGTGTGTTCTATAGTCAAGACTATAGTGTGTTATATATAGTCAAGACTATAGTCTGTTCTATAGTCAAGACTATAGTCTGTTCTATAGTCAAGACTATCGTCTGTTCTATAGTCAAGACTATAGTATGTTCTATAGTCAAGACTATAGTCTGTTCTATAGTCAAGACTTTAGTCTGTTCTATAGTTAAGACTATAGCCTGTTCTATAGTCCAAACAAGCTGTGACTGAGTAGTTCTGATTATAGTTAAACTCACTTTTTGGGCGTGAAAAAACAAAAAACAATCTCTTTCACGGTTTTAAAATTAAATATTTCTTACAGTGTACTTGTAAATTAAATATTTAGTTACATTCCTTAATACATATATTTGTATTAATTAGCTAATAAATATTTATATGTTTTGATTCACAAACTCGTTTAAGGAGAAAAACTTTTTGTTTTTAAAATAAAATTTTGGAAAATTTTTATTAATTACATATGCAAACATATGCAAATTGTTTTTGTATCCAATTCTTAAAATGGGAGGTAAAGTACATTTATTAAGATTTATATATTTCCGCATTATTTAAAGTTTTTCAAACATGTATGTTAATTGATATGAGAATCATGTAAACCTGTTACAGAGGTACTTTACGTTCTAGCTACTAGGTTGTCTTTTTGTAAACTATGTAGGGACGAATGGCCACATTTTAGATTACAAATCTGTTAGACGTGTTGCTCCTTAGAACTTATTATTTTCGAATTATTTCTTAATCTATAGTTTTATCGTTTGATTTTTGATATTTTTTTCAACTTCATTGAAACTACACAGACTTGATGTCTGCGCAATACACTTGAACCAATGTTTGTTTCTTTTTTTCTTTTCTCAATAATAATGATAAATTATTGCATAATATCAATCACTAAGATATTTCATTTGATTTATTTTTATTTCTTTTTTTTTTTGCGTTACTTTTATTTGTTTTATTCATTCAATTATTTTGCCTTGATCAAACATGAAATCGTATAGAACACATAATTAATAACAAAAAATATGAATTTCGAAAGCAAAAACAAAAAAACTAATAATAATTGTTTTACAAGTAGTAGTATTGTGAAAGTATATTAAAATCGCCCCCAAAATATATGTATCTATAAGTATATTATGATTAACTGACGCATAGCCTTAAGTCATAATGATTTTGTTAAAAAAAAACAGATATGATTTTTTTGCAAATACATAATTTGATTCAAATCCAAGGTAATTATTTTGTTTGTTGATACCCTACAATAATAAAATAGCCGTAAAAATAGTTGAAGGTTTGGAATTTTGTTAAATATTATAGTTCGGTCTATAGTCAATTAATTGTCTAGTCTATAGTTGTGTTATAGTCCAGATTATAGCATGATCTTTATTCAAGATTATATTATGTTCTATAGCCTAGACTTAAGTCAATACTATAGACTGTAGCCTGCCCTAAAGTCCTGATTATAGTCGGTTCTATACTTCAGATTATATCCCGTTTGATAGTCCCTACTATAGTTTAGACTATAGCCTATTCTATAGACCAGACTGTATTATACTCTATAGTCAGGACTTTGTATAGGCCAGACTATAGTCTATTCTATATTCCAGACTATAGTCTATTCTATAGTCCAGACTACAGTCTATTCTATAGACCAAACTATAGTCTATTCTGTAGTCCAGACTATAGTCTATTCTATAGTCCAGAATTGTTCTATAGTCCAGACTACAGTCTGTTCTATAGTCCAGACTATAGTCGATTCTATAGTCCAGACTATTGTCTATTCTATAGTCTAGACTATAGTCTATTCTATAGTCTAGACTATAGTCTATTCTATAGTCTAGACTATAGTATATTCTATAGTCCAGAATATAGTCTATTCTATAGTCCAGTCTATAGTCTATTCTATAGTCCAGACTATAGTCTATTCTATAGTCCAGACTATAGTCTATTCTATAGTCCAGACTATAGTCTATTCTATAGTCCAGACTATAGTCTATTCTATAGTCCAGACTATAGTCTATTCTATAGTCCAGACTATAGTCTATTCTATAGTCCAGACTATAGTCTGTTCTATAGTCTAGACTATAGTCTGTTCTATAAGCCAGACTATAATCTGTTCTCTAGGTCAGACTATAGTCTGTTTTATAGTTCAGACTGTAGTCTATTCTATACTCCAGATTATAGTATATTTATAGTCCAGACTATAGTCTATTCTATAGTCCAGCCTATAATCTATTCTATAGTACATACTCTAGTCCAGTCTATAGTCTGTTCTATAGTTCAAACTATAGTCTGTTCTATAGTCCAAACTATAGTCTGTTCTATAGTCCAGACTGTAGTCTGTTCTATAGTCCAGACTGTAGTCTGTTCTATAGTCCAGACTGTAGTCTTTTCTATAGTCTAGACTGTAGTCTGTTCTATAGTCCAGACTGTAGTCTGTTCTATAGTCCAGACTGTAGTATTTTCTATAGTCCAGACTGTAGTCTGTTCTATAGTCCAGACTGTAGTCTGTTCTATAGTCCAGACTGTAGTCTGTTCTATAGTCCAGACTGTAGTCTGTTCTATAGTCCAGACTGTAGTCTGTTCTATAGTCCAGACTGTAGTCTGTTCTATAGTCCAGAATGTAGTCTGTTCTATAGTCCAGACTATAGTCTGTTCTATAGTCCAGACTGTAGTCTGTTCTATAGTCCAGACTGTAGTCTGTTTTATAGTCCAGAATGTAGTCTGTTCTATAGTCCAGACTGTAGTATGTTCTATAGTCCAGAATGTAGTCTGTTCTATAGTCCAGAATGTAGTCTGTTCTATAGTCCAGACTATAGTCTGTTCTATAGTCCAGACTATAGTCTGTTCTATAGTCCAGACTGTAGTCTGTTCTATAGTCGAGACTGTAGTCTGTTCTATAGTCAAGACTATAGTATGTTCTTTAGTCCAGACTATAATCTGTTCTATAGGCCAGACTATAATCTGTTCTATAGGCCAGACTATAGTCTGTTTTATAGTTCAGACTGTAGTCTATTCTATACTCCAGATTATAGTATATTTATAGTCCAGTCTATAGTCCACTCCATAGTCTAGACTATAGTCTATTCTATAATACTAATTGTTCTGTATTCTGGATCATAGAACAGACTAATAGACTGACTATCGTCTATTCTGTAGCCTAGCAATATGTATCCATATATCCGCACTATAAAATGTTCATAAATTAAACAGTAGATACTCAGTCCTTGTTTTTGAACGAGACACTGAATTTGGTTTTTCCCCCAATAAAAATTGTCTCAAGTTTTCAAACAAATTTGGCAAAACCCTTCAATTTGCAAAAAAAATAAAAATGTTATAATTCAAGAAATTTCTGAGATATAACCTGTTTTAACACCCACTTTTTTGTTTCTTTTTTTAAAACAAAATTTTCTTACTTTAAATATTTTTCGTACAGTAAAAAAAACGTGAGTGTGTAACTGAACACACATACAAATGACATATTTTCATCAACCGGTGGGCCGAGTAACTAAACATGAGGAATCCAACAACAAACTTCTAGTAATAGTGCGAGTAACAATTTGAAATAATAATTTTATGCGTCTAATACTTAGTTTGATTATAAACGCAGACACGGGGCAAACCAACAGGTTTTAATTTCAATTCAAATGCAAAAATACTCCATAATCAATTTTATGTAAAATGAGTAATTGTCGCAAAAAATCTGATTTTAAATAAATTTTTGTTTTTAACAAAACCAAACGTATATGTTTGCAAAGTGGAGATTTTGTATCTTTAAAGAGCGACTTTGTATTAGACAAAATATTTCTATGTATTTTCATATCTATTGATTTTTATAGTTTTAAAGACCCGGCAGTTTTAAAGGTATTTCGAATATCTAAAGTCCATACTTTCTCAATAGGCTTTACCACCAGTTATTACTTTTAGTTGCTAATATCTGTCTACAACCCTTTACATTTGCTAGTTAAAAGCCTTGCAAGTAGTCAGCTGGATAAACTGTAACGTTTTTAGTTTTGTGCATTACTTTTGTTGATTCGAAACTAGTTCCCAAATCTGCAGGGTATTATGTACATTTGAATGTCTCCATGTATGTTTATAAAGGTGTAGATTAAAATTTTTACTATAAGTGAGTGTGTGTGTCTATTTTTATGGTTTATATGTATGTCAAGTAATTTTTACTTATAAACAACTATTTTCGGTTTAAAGCCTTGTTTAATAGAGGAGAATGTGCGTATGATGTAAGCTAATATGGTAATTGGTTCATATGGGTTCCACACCACGGCGGACGGACTTATAGATTTAAAACTATAACAACTAAGAGGGTTTTCAAAAATAAGTGTTTTCCGTAACAGCTGAAGACTAACCTATAGACTAGATTATAGACTATAGACTAGACTATAGACTAGACTAGACTATAGACTAGACTGTAGACTAGACTGTAGACTAGACTATAGACTAGACTATAGACTAGACTATAGACTAGACTATAGACTAGACTATAGACTAGACTATAGACTAGACTATAGACTAGACTATAGACTAGACTATAGACTAGACTATAGACTAGACTATAGACTAGACTATAGACTAGACTATAGACTAGACTATAGACTAGACTATAGACTAGACTATAGACCAGACTATAGACTAGACTATAGACTAGACTATAGACTAGACTATAGACTAGACTATAGACTAGACTATAGACTAGACTATAGACTAGACTATAGACTAGACTATAGACTAGACTATAGACTAGACTATAGACTAGACTATAGACTAGACTATAGACTAGACTATAGACTAGACTATAGACTAGACTATAGACTAGACTATAGACTAGACTATAGACTAGACTATAGACTAGACTATAGACTAGACTATAGACTAAGACTATAGACTAGACTATAGACTAGACTATAGACTAGACTATAGACTAGACTAGAGACTAGACTATAGACTAGACTATAGACTAGACTAGACTAGACTAGATAGACTATAGACTAGACTATAGACTAGACTATAGACTAGACTATAGACTAGACTATAGACTAGACTATAGACTAGACTATAGACTAGACTATAGACTAGACTATAGACTAGACTATAGACTAGACTATAGACTAGACTATAGACTAGACTATAGACTAGACTATAGACTAGACTATAGACTAGACTATAGACTAGACTATAGACTAAACTATAGACTAGACTATAGACTAGACTATAGACTAGACTATAGACTAGACTATAGACTAGACTATAGACTAGACTATAGACTAGACTATAGACTAGACTATAGACTAGACTATAGACTAGACTATAGACTAGACTATAGACTAGACTATAGACTAGACTATAGACTAGACTATAGACTGGACTATAGACTAGACTATAGACTAGACTATAGACTAGACTATTGTCTAGACTATAGACTAGACTATAGACTAGACTATAGACTAGACTATAGACTAGACTATAGACTAGACTATAGACTAGACTATAGACTAGACTATAGACTAGACTATAGACTAGACTATAGACTAGACTATAGACTACACTATAGACAAGACTATAGACTAGACTATAGACTAGACTATAGACTAGACTATAGACTAGACTATAGACTAGACTATAGACTAGACTATAGACTAGACTATAGACTAGACTATAGACTAGACTATAGACTAGACTATAGACTAGACTATAGACTAGGCAATAGACTAGACTATAGACTAGACTAGACTATAGACTAGACTATAGACTAGACTATAGACTAGACTATAGACTAGACTATAGACTAGACTATAGACTAGACTATAGACTAGACTATAGACTAGACTATAGACTAGACTATAGACTAAGACTAGAGACTAGACTATAGACTAGACTATAGACTAGACTATACTAGACTAGACTATAGACTAGACTATAGACTAGACTATAGACTAGACTAGACTAGACTAGACTAGACTAGACTATAGACTAGACTAGACTATAGACTAGACTAGACTAAGACTAGACTAGACTATAGACTAGACTAGACTATAGACTAGACTAACTATAGACTAGACTAGACTAGACTATGACTAGACATGACTAGACTAGACTATAGACTAACTAGACTAGACTAGACTATAGACTAGACTAGACTATAGACTAGACTAGACTATAGACTAGACTATATACTAGACTAGACTATAGACTAACTAGACTAAGACTAGACTAGACTATAGACTAGACTATAGACTAGACTATAGCTAGACTATAGACTAGACTATAGACTAGACTATAGACAGACTATAGACTAGACTATAGACTAGACTATAGACTAGACTATAGACTAGACTATAGACTAGAACTATAGACTAGACTATAGACTAGACTATAGACTAGACTAGACTAGACTATAGACTAGACTATAGACTAGACTATAGACTAGACTATAGACTAGACTATAGACTAGACTATAGACTAGACTATAGACTAGACTATAGACTAGACTATAGACTAGACTATAGACTAGACTATAGACTAGACTATAGACTAGACTATAGACTAGACTATAGACTAGACTATAGACTAGACTATAGACTAGACTATAGACTAGACTATAGACTAGACTATAGACTAGACTATAGACTAGACTATAGACTAGACTATAGACTAGACTATAGACTAGACTATAGACTAGACTATAGACTAGACTATAGACTAGACTATAGACTAGACTATAGACTAGACTATAGACTAGACTATAGACTAGACTATAGACTAGACTATAGACTAGACTATAGACTAGACTATAGACTAGACTATAGACTAGACTATAGACTAGACTATAGACTAGACTATAGACTAGACTATAGACTAGACTATAGACTAGACTATAGACTAGACTATAGACTAGACTATAGACTAGACTATAGACTAGACTATAGACTAGACTATAGACTAGACTATAGACTAGACTATAGACTAGACTATAGACTAGACTATAGACTAGACTATAGACTAGACTATAGACTATAGACTAGACTATAGACTAGACTATAGACTAGACTATAGACTAGACTATACTAGACTATAGACTAGACTATAGACTAGACTATAGACTAGACTATAGACTAGACTATAGACTAGACTATAGACTAGACTATAGACTAGACTATAGACTAGACTATAGACTAGACTATAGACTAGACTATAGACTAGACTATAGACTAGACTATAGACTAGACTATAGACTAGACTATTGACTAGACTATAGACTAGACTATAGACTAGACTATAGACTAGACTATAGACTAGACTATAGACTAGACTATAGACTAGACTATAGACTAGACTATAGACTAGACTATAGACTAGACTATAGACTAGACTATAGACTAGACTATAGACTAGACTATAGACTAGACTATAGACTAGACTATAGACTAGACTATAGACTAGACTATAGACTAGACTATAGACTAGACTATAGACTAGACTATAGACTAGACTATAGACTAGACTATAGACTAGACTATAGACTAGACTATAGACTAGACTATAGACTAGACTATAGACTAGACTATAGACTAGACTATAGACTAGACTATAGACTAGACTATAGACTAGACTATAGACTAGACTATAGACTAGACTATAGACTAGGCAATAGACTAGACTATAGACTAGACTATAGACTAGACTATAGACTAGACTATAGACTAGACTATAGACTAGACTATAGACTAGGCAATAGACTAGACTATATACTTTATTATAAATCAGACTGCAGACCTGACTATACTATAGATCAGACTACATTTCAGACTATAGACCATCATAAAGATCAAGCTGTAAGTCAAGCAATAGCCCATAGAATAATAATATAATAGATCAGATATATAACACACAAAAATTCACACTATGGACTATACTGTAAATAGACCGGAATATTGACTAAACTATAGACCAGATTATAGATCAAGCTATATACCGAACTATATTAAAAACTACAGAAAAACAATAGTCCAAACCATAGATCAATAATATAATAGGATCATATATAGCGCAGACTATAAACCTCACTATAACCCAGACTCTTTTCTAAAATATAAACTGGACTTTAGATCAAATTATAGACCTATATATAACCATACTATAGATCAGTTTTAAACCAGTTGAATAAATATAAAACTCCCTTTTCATCTTTCCTAAGCTGAAAAGAGAGTTTTGGAGATCGTAATCTATTAAAATCAAAGATGTACTTATAACACTGTTGCCCCTGGTGACACACCCAGTATTTACTATAGTGGTCCTATAAAAAGTTTTACACACATTTTTTTTTAATTTATTTTTATATACATGTTTTTTTATTATTATTTAAATTTTATTTACATTTTGGTGGGTCACGAATATTTAAATTTTTTGCATATAAAGAATATGTTAAAAAAACTGCTCATACATAAATTTTTATTTGTCTAAAATACGAGTGTATTTAATAAATTTATTTATTATAGTTAATTTATTCAAAAAGGTCAGTAAATTATTAATTACGGTTGTAAAATAATTGCTACCATAAAATAAAATTGCACTGGAATATTCGATAAACAAGTTAGTTTTTTTAAAGGGGCGCTCAATGAATTGATTTTCAGGTTTAAATAAGATTTAAGTTATGGAGATATAAGTACTATATGAACCTTAGTCAGTTTCTAAAGGGATTCTTCTAGAAGTTAGTTTTGTTATAATGTCCGGGTTTTGTTGGAAAATTTTATTTAGATGTCTGCATAACTTAAATATTTATCTAAACTCAGTGAAATAATGATCCGATTTCTATAATTTCAATAGGTTTATGTGGTGATTTTGTACTGTTAACTGAAGAAGTACTGATCTTGCGGGAGACGGGAGACTACCTCCTGAT
>NW_023997736.1:0-10000 GCF_015586225.1 Lucilia sericata
AATGTTTACAAAAAAAGACTTAAGTCGGCATTAAAATGCAAAATGAGGCGCTGAAGTCAAAAAGGTCAGGGAGGAGAAAGAAAAAAGGGACGGAGGAAGCCGGGGACGGGGCGGGAGCGGGAACAAAGAAGGGGGAAAAGGGCGAAGGGGGGCGAAAGACGGGGGAGGAAGGCGGGGAAAAGAGGGGAAGAAGAGGGGGGGGAAGGGGGCGGGAAAGGAGAAACGAAAGGAAACAACGAACGAACGAACGAACGAACGAACGAACGAAACGAACGAACGAAACGAACGAACGAACGAACGAACGACGAACGAACGAAGAACGAACGAACGAACGAACGAACGAAGAACGAACGAACGAAGAACGAACGAACGAACGAACGAAGAACGAACGAACTAACTAACGAACTAACGAAACGAACGAACGTAAACTAACGAACGAACTAACTAACGAACGAACGAACGAACGAACGAACTAACGAACGAACGAAACGAACTAACTAACGAACTAACGAAACTAACTAACTAACGAACTAACGAACGAAAACTAACGAACTAAAACTAACTAACTAACAACGAACTAACTAACTACTAACTAACTAACTAACTAACTAACTAACTAACTAACTAACTACTAACACTAACTAACTAACAACTAACTAACTAACTAACTAACTAACTAACTAACTAACTAACACAGAAATTGATCTTGCCACTATTAGGCCCTGGTGGTAGACTTATCGGGACATATTGTCCGATCGTAGGTTACTAATATTGCAAAGAACACCGATAAAGATATTTAGGTTGGTCCTTCAATCAAATTAATTCAAACAAGTGTCACTATTGAATCCAATTAAAAAAGTCATTAAAGGGTAAATAATTCCTGGTAAATCACCTAGAATAACTCACCTTGTCCAAGTTCAGTGATTAATTCAGAAATTTCTTCATCACACACATTAAAGTGGGAAAAGCCACTGCATGCCAATTTGTCATTTTTAATTTCAATATAATTACCACCGATATTTGAATCAAAATGCGTCAGGTTGTAGTAAAAATTAATTTCAAAATTCTAGAAAATACCAAAGAGTTTTAATCTGGAAATCCCCTTCTTTCGCATATCGTAAGAAATCTATTAACATGCACAAATATAATATCGAATCATGTTTTAAAAGAAACGTATAAACTTAACACTTACTAATGACTCATCTTTGATTAGTTTTCCGCACAATTTTATGAAATTCCTTTAATTATTTAATAACGCAACGTGGGAAAATTAAACCGCAGATAAAGAAAAATTAAAGGGAAATAACGTCATTTTTTTTGAAAATGAGTTAGAATAGAAAAATGTTAAAGCTTAATAAAACTAATAGAAAAACCGCAAATAGCAAATATAGCAACAAAGAACCAAATATAATTAATAAAAAATATATAATTGTTGTTGGTGTTGACTTATCAAAATTTGATTGTTGTATCCAATATACTATACTACTACACGACGACCTTCACACATTTATTTCAAACTTGGCGACAAATTAACAAAAAAATTCAAAATGCAAAGAACAAAACGAACAAATGGAACACTACGTGAAATTTTTGAAAATTTAATGAATAAATATTTGTTAACAATTCGAAACCCTCTTCACTGTGGGTCAAACAAGCAATAAAACAAAATAAAATGTGAAATTAAATTCTAAAAACCGACATGACGAACAGACATTATTCTGCCATAATTAAAACGTCAATGCTTTTCAATATGAACAAATATGCTACATAAATAGTTACGTGTCATGACACGTAACGTATCATACACATACTTGTCACAAACGATCTTGATGATACATTTTTGTTTAGAAACCAAAAACAAAAACAAAAAAACTGCTTAATCGAAAGTTGAGGTGACTAATCTAAATATAAAATAAACAAGTAGTCAGTCAGTCGTCTGTCGTACCCGTAAGTAAGAATTAAGTTAACAAATCTAGAAGTCATACACGCTCGTAATTACCATTAAACAATTAAAGGCCGTCATCGTCATAAATGTATGTACAACAAACACATCAGACAATCAACAGTTGACGGCTTCTGTTTAAATTATAATAAATCACGCATTCAGTATCTTTTTATTTAAATATTTATAACGAAAACAAATATTTTTTTCTAACTAAACTCGTATGTTGTTGCTTTTTTTTAGAAGTGGAGTCATCAGAATTTAAATAATTTAGAAATCATTGGCGACGGTAAATGAATGATTAAGTTGTGATTTCGGGATTGATTGGAAGGTTGCAAAAAGCATTGAGTTGAGAGTTTAATATAGAATTCAAAATGGTGTTTTAGATATTGGAGTTATGGCAATATTCGAGAACTTAAATATTGTATAGTAAAAAGGACTAGCTGAAATGACAAGAGTATATTAAAATACTCCTTTTATAAAACTGACCTGTACGGTTATTGATACATATGCATGTATGTGAATATTTTTACCTAAAGTTTGTAAACCCCCGGTTTTCGACATGTATTTGAGACTATATAATAGCGCGAAGTCATCTTCATTTATAATACTTATTATGCCTCTGAAGGTCCAATCTATCGATTTCGGAATAATCTCTGTTATATTCTGTGCCTTTATTCAGAAGCATCCAAAGTTTGAAACAACAATAAGAACGAAACTAAATGCTGTTTTAGTACTATAATTCCGATTTTTTTACTAAAAATCTGATTTATTACAAACAATATATAGAGAGACTATATTCATAGTTGCTATATCTCATTTTCATGGCTAAATATTAATATTTGAAAGTTTCTCTATGTTAAAAAAAGAAATATTTCTGAATTCAAACTCTATCTTTTCCAAAAAATAGCTTTAAACTCCGTTATTTTAAATAATTTTCTGTTGCAAAACAAGTTTTCATCTTAATTTTGACATTCTGAACAGAAATCCTTTAAATCGGCAAATTGGTATTCAAGATATCGCCCATTACGAAACTAATTAGTTTAATTTTATTATCGTTTTCAACTCTTTGATTTTTTGTTAAAACTTCCGAATTTGTTTAATGATTCAAATTTTCATTAAAATTCGATCTTTCAATTAAAATTTAAAAAAATTCGACTTTATACAGAATTCCCATTCCATATCAATTAAAAAAAACAAATTTTAATTAAAAATCCAATTTCCTGAAAAAAATATTTCCAATATAAAAATTACTCTAGAATCTGATTCGTATATAATACTGAAAATCCGAATTTTTTATTAAAAACTCCAATTGTCTAGTAATTCTAAACTGTGTTGAAATTCCCAGAATGTTGTTTGATATATATAAGTACGATTATAGCGTTCTAATTTTCACTCCTGAAGATGTTAGGTTTCATTTTGAAGTTTATGAAATAAATGATAAAGGAGGTCACGCCGCATATTTTGATCTCATTATAATAGGGACCAAAAAAACGAATATCTCCCGAAAAACTCCCTTTAATCGCTATCACGTTTTATTATTTGACATATCAGTCTACCTTTTGACATATCAATCTACCTTTTGTCAATAGATTTGACATATCTTTTTCTTATTCCTGATCAAGAAAAATGATACGTAATTTTCTGTATAGAAATGATGGCCACTCTGATTCGATATCGAACCAGAAATGTACTTACTACCTTTGAGATTAAGTTAGCTATCGAAATATGTCTTCTATACAATCACAATCTTATTTAATCACGTATGCGGTGATTGGGATCCAAATCTTTATGACCAATATAAATCGTTAAAGATCAAATTCACGATCCTATTGTTTGACAGTGATATCAAGAAAGATTATGAAGAAGTAACAAAGTTTTTACAAAGGAGTTACAAAATGGACCAATATTACTTAGGAGTGAACTTCCTATAAACGATCATATATCGCATTGACCAAAGTTCAAACTAGAGAAGACTTTGATCATAAGAAAATAGCCACGAAAACAAACAGAATAATGTATGAACACAATGAAAACGAGTCTATATCCTATCATTCTCTCTATGAAAAAAGTTTAGTTCCAGGGAAAATATGGAACAATTTGCCAATGTTTTAAATAATTCAAAAATTTTCTTAAATTATTGGAAATATTGATTAGATTGCTAAAGTCAAGTGTAGCGAAGATTTGAAATCTTGATACTCTTTTTTGTCAATGATCAATGTTGAAGGGGGGTTTCCAATAACTATCTCGAGTTCTTTGTAATATTTCTTAAATTATTGTAAATATTAGATTGTTAAAGACAAGTGTCAAAGATTTAAGATGGCGTTACTATTTTGCCGTTACAAAGAAGAATATATATATTCCAAACGGGCCATGTTTAAGGGGGTTTTTTCAATAAATAAATAATAAAATCTGTAACATTTGCCAAGAATTCAAAGAAATAGCTAAATATAGTATAATGATGATGTACATATGAAGTATGGTAAACTTTATTAAAATGTAAATGGATTATGAAAAAAGGTATTTTATTAATATTCCGGAGAAAGGTAAAGGTTAACATCCCCCTCAAGAAATTAACAATATTAAATATTTTATATAAAAGCTATAAACCATAAAGCATAAAACATTCGCTTGGGAAATACAACCGACAAAGTCTAAAGTTCACAAGTGTTTTTTTTTCGACGTCACAAGTGTATCTGTGAAACGGAAGTTGGTTGGAGGATTTTATGACTTCTGACAACACATAAAACGACTCTTTGTCTACTCATCCGGTTCGGCTATTGATGATTATACGAACAAAATGGTTTTCATAAAGTTATTGACTTCTCCAAAATTAATAAATCCCAACAACTACGAAAACAAACAACAAAAAAAGATTATCAAAATGTACAATAAAAAGTGTTTACAAAAAAAGTTTTGAAAATGATTAGTTTAGCCTCGTGTGCGCCGACTAATGGTGGTAACAAGTTGGGTGTATTTTGTTGTTGTTGTTGCACTAGCCTAAGTGCCTGTATTATTTGTATTTGACGACGTCTATGAAGTCTTTATTGTGTTATCGCCAGTTTTTTATTTTTCATTTCTGATAATAGTAATAATAGTAAAATAAACCAATTCAAAGTTTATTGCTAAGGGGGCATACATTATTTTTTTTACTTGCTATAGCTGTTGTTGTTTGTATGTAGAGTTTAGGGGTCTGAAGTAGTCACGTTCGCTTTGTATGAATCACACACAGAGAGATGAGTTCAAAACCTTATAAATTGTACTATTATTATGTTGGGAGGTACAACACTTTAATACCCATAAAAAAACTGCTGTTGGAGATATCTCTTTATAAATAAGTATGTAGTAAGTATGTGGGTTTTAAGATGTGATTACTCCAGATAATGTTTGTCATAGGATTAGAAGAGAAATTATCTATTAATTTATCACTACTAATAAATAATATTCTCCACAACTATTATCACCCTTACAACAGCAATGTAAGGCCAAACGACCGACTAACAGTTTACAAATACAACAATTTAGAATATTTGACGACCCCTCGTTTGTTTGATTTGATTTTTGAGTAGTTATTTGTTGTTGCTGTAGAGTAGAGTGTAGTGAGTACTGCATGCGAATTGGGAAGTACAAACATATGTAGGAGTGTGTGTGTGTGTGCTTGCATGTCTGTCTGTCTTGTCATCCATCCGTCCGTCCCTTTGCTTGTATTTTACAGTTTACTAAGGTGCTTAGGTAACCAGGTAGCCAGCAGCTAACATCAAACAAAACAACAGTAACAAACACATGTGTGAGAGAGTGTGTATATGTTAGACACCGTCGCATATATGCTCGTATGTCGGCATTTGTGTGGTATTTTTAATATGGTCGTGTGGCTTTTTGCTAGTATTCGTTGCGTCTCGTTAAAACGATTTACCCGAGGAACCTGTCGATCAATCGTCAGTCGTCTGCTACAAGCCAAACGATAAAGAACTCTTACGTCTCTACTCACATACTCTCTACATCCATTGCGCCCTCTATATAGTATTTTTAAAACCTGGTGTATAAATTTCTTAAATCACACGGGATTTTTTTTTGGTGTGTCGGTATTATTTTTGCACATCCGTTAACTACAACTATCTGCAATCTCTCTCTATCTCGCTCTCCAACAACGTCAGCTGTGAGCAGCAGAAAATTTAACCTACTCACTAAACATTTATTACACTCATACTAAAATTGAATGGTTTATTAAAGACTTTTTATCAAGCTGCTTATAGAACACTTGTTTCATACGCTCGTTGATCGTTGAAGAAGCAACACACGCTGAAAATTAACAACGGAACGGTTTTAAGAGAATTATAAAAAAATTTTAGAAAAAGACAAATTTTTAAAAAAAGATTTAAACGTGAAATTACGTTAAACTTAAACGGAAATAAACAAAACAAACAAATAACTAAACAAATAAACTCAAACAAAGTGAAGTGTGATTACAAACAAATTATTAAGAAATTTATAAAAAAAAACTTATTAAAAAAACCAAATAAATAAAACAAAAAAGTGTTTTATAAATTTTTATTAAAAAAACTAAAACATCCCACAAAAAATTAAATAAAATGGTTACCGGTGTTTGTGGACCCACAATGACAGCCAATGTAATTGGAGCACCTATTTCACATCCTCCCAAGGAGACACCTGCTAAAAGCGATCGTCGTGTAAGTATTTTAAAAAGAAAACAAAAATGGTCAACTCCAACTTAATTAGTTAGTTAATGACAAGAAATTCTTAATACAAGTTAATAGCACCCCCACAGCTTGCCATTAAGTTTACAAAATCAAACAACACCAAATGTGGCGTCTGTGGTGGCTGTAACTTGTATCCGCTTAAGAGTTTCGCATTTTGGAACATCTGTGGGTAGTTAGTTTTCCCCCACAAGCCAGCCAGCCGCAGTCATACAAGGCAATATCACATCACAATAATAATTTTTTTTTGAAAACTCAAATCAACTAAATATAATAAATGATTTAATGAATGAATGAATATGATCTTATAGTGAAGTGAGTGAGTGGCGGCTGTGTGTAAGTGGTTGAACCCAAAATTGGCTAAAACTGCGGCGGCAGTAATAGCGGCCAACGCACTTCCACAAAAAAAAGTAAAACAACTTTTTGTTTGTTTTAAGTTTTTAATCAAACGTTTTTGGCGTCATTCTGATGTGTGGGGCAGCACCACTGCCATAAAAAGTAGTAAATGAAGCGTGTGTGCTTTTTGTTAAACCCCAACATCAAACAGTTGATTCATACTTAAAACTACATTCATTCATTCATTCATTATTTTATTAAGCCAAACAAACGTCCACAATATTTAGCCAACGCATTCCATGACAATTTAGTTTAAATGTAATTGGTTCATATTTTTGGTCATAAAATACTACGCGCCAAGTTTATATTTCTGATGACTTCACTTTTATTATTTTGGCATATGCATGCCAAGAAGATCAACAAAAAAAAAAAAAAAACCTACTCATTATTTTCTTTCTGAATTTATTTTTATTTTTTTCTACAAATAATAACGAGGCGCACAAAATCTCCCTATATGGTTGCCTTAAAATATTGCCAAAAAAAAATTTAACAAAAATTTGTTTTTGGCAACCAACGACCTTGTTCTTTTCATAAGAACCTTTTCGTTTTTTTTTTTTTTTTTTTTTTTTGTGAAATTTCAAATGTCTAATGCTGCTAAATCACATGCCGCTATTTGTGTAATATCTTTTTTTAAAATGGACCACATAGTTATATTGGCTATTTCTTTTGTTGTTGTTGAAATCACACGGCGTTTTGCTATTTATAAATTTTTGCTAAAACATTCAATGTACAAAAATATCGCACGCGATCAACAAATTTTCATATTGGCCCCGAGCCATAATTGTTTTGCTTACCAATTAAAGAGCGATCGTTTGGTTATTTAGCGTGTGCCGCCGTCGTCCTCGTTGTATACCGTTTTGCCATTAAGCACCCTCATTCGAACAATTGAAAACCCACCGCCCCTCTCTACCACTTCAACACACCCCCCTCCCTCCTTAACAGCAAACGATTTTAGAATTTATTTAAAAACAAAAATATAATTTGTAGCATCACCTTTGAGTTATTTTTATACGAAAGACACAAGAAATAATGCTTTCAATGTGTGTATGCGTGTGATGCTTAATTTAGCCGTTTTTTTAGTTGTTTCGACCAAAATATTTTTACACTAAACAAAAAAAAAAAAAAAAAAACACACACGCACGCATTTTGTTACTTGTTGATGACGCCAAATATTTTGGTGATGTGTGCGTCTTACAAAACTTATCGCCTGGTATGAGGTCAATTAGATTTCTTATTTTTGAAAATATGACTAAATATATTTGAGATATTTTTATATTTTTATTAAAAACTAAATTTAAACAAAATATTAATTTATTGTTTTTTTTCTATCTATTTACAGTCTAACAAACCTATTATGGAAAAAAGACGACGTGCCCGCATTAACAATTGTTTAAATGAATTGAAAACCTTAATCTTGGATGCCACCAAAAAAGACGTAAGTATTTTTTTTTATCAAATTAAAACATTTTTAAAAATTAAAAAAAAAATCAAAATCTCAAAACCTTTTTTATAAAACCCGTAACTAATAATTTATTTCTTGTTTCTTCTCTTTTTAGCCTGCTCGTCATTCCAAATTGGAAAAAGCTGATATCTTGGAAAAGACCGTTAAACATTTGCAAGAATTGCAACGTCAACAGGCCGCCATGCAACAGGCTGCCGATCCCAAAGTCATTAACAAATTCAAGGCTGGTTTTGCCGACTGTGCCAATGAAGTCAGCCGTTTCCCTGGTCTAGAGCCTGCCGTCAAACGCCGTCTCTTGCAGCACTTACAGAACTGCATTAATGGTGTCAAAACCGAATTGCATCATCATCAACGTCAAGCTAATGCCGCCTCAATGTCTGTACAACAATTACATGGACAAATCTTGCCCTCACCCCCCTCCTCACCCGAACAGGATCATCATCATGTTCAGCAACAACATCAATACATCATGAGCTCTCAGATACAACAAACTCCTCATGGTTACTTCCTGCCCAATGGTTTGCAAGTCATACCCACCAAATTGGCTAATGGCACCATTGCTTTGGTATTGCCTCAACAACAACAACAACCCCAAGCCAATATGAATGGTGTTCAACATCCACCCATGCTGGTGCCCATTCCCTCTCGTACTGCCTCCACCGGCTCTGCGTCATCTCACAGCTCCTACGAGCAATCCTACTCCAGCAACTCAGCCATGCTGCACTTTGCACCTCCCAGTCCAGCCAACTCTCATGAAGCCATGGATTACAAACCCTCAGTAATACATCATGCCCCCGCTCTACAGCAACACAACAATCCACAGCCTTTGGCTTTGGTTACCAAAAAACAAATCAAAGAAGAAGAACAACCATGGCGTCCCTGGTGAGAGGTGTGTGTGGTGATGTTAATGGAAGTTAACGTTTGCTTAGAACCAAAGTGTTTGTAGAGGACACCAAGACTTCTTCTCAACTCACTCTCCCACTCGCTGCATAACGGAAATGACTGGCATAATGGCTGATCATGAGAAATCATGCATGAGGGTCGCCACAACCATGGTCATTTTGGGGCAGTCTAACAAAAAAAAAAACGTCATCAAGGTAAACATGACAGGCGTGCTCAACACAACAGAAACTTGTAAAGAACTGGAAAAAAACACGCCGCTCTTACATACACTTACACGCACTCTTTCAAAAAAAAAAAAAAAACTACAAAGGCAAAAATTTTTTTATAAAAAAGCCTAAAAAAACAAAAGAAAAGTTTTTACTCTTCATTGTCTCTCACACGTACATCCACACTTAAGCATTTTCGCTAAAAGGGAAAATGTTGAAAATCATAAGTTCATGTTCTCAACAAACAACAACCCAGCAAGTGAGCTCTTAACTTACAACAAAAGTCTCTTTACTATACCCCCTTAAGAGTGTATATTGCTAAAATAGAGATTTAAAAGCAGTTTGTTTCCAACGGAATATACACTCTGCCGCCACT
>NW_023997736.1:15000-17950 GCF_015586225.1 Lucilia sericata
GTATATTGAAGGTTATATTATTTATTTATTTATTTATTTGTTGTATTGAATTTTCGCATTTTTTTTATTTAATTTTTTTTTGTTTATATATCATTCAGAAATACTTTAAAGTCAAATAAAAACAAATTAAAAGAAGAAGATACTTTAAAATGAGTGAAGCATTTTAAGGTATTTTTTAGTGTTTGATCGTTGTCAAATGTAGTATATATTTTTTTAAATTTAATAAGTAAACAATTTCATATTTTCTAAAATTAATATATTTTTTAAAAACCCATTTAAATGCAAACAGTTTATATTATAAAAATTATATAAAAAACCGAAGATATTTTAAATTTTTTGTCTTTGCGTTGAAGCTTTCTATTTTCAAATTAAGAAAATGGCTTTGCGAAGCCATTTTAATCAAACAAGTTGGTTGCGAAGAATTTTTGTATAGAAAAATGCTTTTTGCGAGGAAGTTTTTAAAAGAAAAGTTTTATTTTGCGGGCCCAAACTTCCCAAGAAAAGTATCTTCACGAGGCAGTTTTCAATAGAAAGAGTTTTTGCGAGATTATTTATTATTTAGAAAAGTGTTTTCGTATAACATTTTCTATCGAAAGTGTATTTGCTTGACAATTTTCGATAGAAATATCTTTGAGAAACGGCAAATCGGCCAAATCGACGGTGACTGCTATTCATCATGTTACGATAAGAATTTAGAAGGTTCTGGGTTCCAAATAAATAGACATACTAGGAGCCTTCGACAATACGTCATATGATGCGATAAAACTTGCATTAAGTAGAAAATGAATTCCTCCTATTGGACACTGGAAATGCTAATATTAAGAGTCATTAAGTTTTGACCTTTGTGAAAAATCGAAAACAATATGGGCCTCTAGAGGATGTCCCCAAGGAGGCGTATTAACGCCATCATTACGGACACTAGTCACCATAATGAAAAACTGTAGAAACGGCAAATCTCGTACTGCAATACTTTCGCTACCAAGTAAGGAGTTAAAATGCTGAAATTTGCATACACAATAGCTTTATATGTCATTATTTTAACACGATAATATCATTACAAGCAAGTACTTACCATAATGCCTTACAAGTAATTAGAAACAATATGGGCCTCTAGAGGATGTCCCCAAGGAGGCGTATTAACGGCATTATTATGGACCCTGGTCACCGATAGCCTACTTGAAAAACTTAAAGATTAAGGTTTCCGTACATATTGTGTACTATTTACTAGAGATCTACGTCTCTAAAACTTATTGAGTCGACTCTAAACTGGTCTATTATTAGGTTCTCTGAGGAAGTCAAATACTTAGATATCATGCTCATCAAGACCCTAAATTGAAACTTACAAGTATCCAGTACGATCAAAAGAGCCATTACAGCATTATATGCCTGTCAGAGTCTATTTAGTAGTATTTGCTAGTAGTAGTCTAAATCGAATATTCTCTCATGGACTTTTAATATCATAATAAAGCCCATTCTGACTTATGATATTTTAGCCAGGTGGAAAAAGTTAAAGCAGCCCACCACTCGGGCTTCTCTGGACAAACTTTAACGTCTCGTTTGTGTTTCTATAACGGGGGCCATGAGAACATTTCCTACATATGCCATTGGGGTTATTCTTCTCATTCCACCTTTGAATATTCTTATTAAAGCATCTTCATCTGTGCTTTATTGTCATATGAAGTTAGGTTGGGTGTTGTAATAGACTGTGTGCCATCACTGAACGAACTCAGTTGTGTTTACAACAAATTAACATTATGTTGGATATCCCACCATCGAGGTCACTCTGGCAACAAACGGGCGGACTGCCTAGCACTTAGTGGCCCTTAACCATTCTTTGGTATTCCACAAGGATACGCGAAGCGAGGGTCGAATAGGAATTGGCTCGCCACAGGTCTAAATCCCAAAAGTTGTTAACGCTCAACAAAAGTGATCTTAGAGTACTAACGGGACTATTCACGAGAGACTGTGGTCTCCATATCACCAATTCATCCTAGGAATATCGAAGCTACGTAGATTTTGTGACTGTCAGGATATATTTAACTTCTCACCAATCAAACCTGTTTTTTTCATGCGTGAGTTAAACCTGTTATGATCCGAATCAACACAGCAAATATCTGGTAATGACTTGTACTTACTCAACAACATACTTTTCAATGACAACTACTTTCTTTGTAAGCAAGATTACAAGTACTTCTTTAAATCGCTTTTTCTAAGCGAGCGTGATAAGTATTTGCCTCCAATGTCATCAACGTGTTAAAATAATAGATTAAAATATTAATGAGAAAGCTGTGAAAAGAGGTTTTATTAGCTTTTTAACTCATTACTGTACAATGTAAGTTTTTCCTGGAAGAGTCGTGTGGTGTGTCTTAGCGAGGGGGTTTTCTATAGAAAAGTTTTTTTCTATTTAAAGTAGATTTGACACAATTTCAATTTAATCGGCTTTGTTTGAGGCAAAAATTTGTCAAATCATTGAATGGATCTTGTAGGGGGTATGTATGTATGTATATTGGTTTAAAATGGCTCATAATCTTAAATATAAAAATTTAATTATTTTCATTTTATTCTTAATACAAATTTAAAAATACTTAATTTAAATCAGATTGCTAGACTAAATAATTGTTTGTGTAAAATATAAAATTCCAAAGTTCTAGGGCATTGAATGAAAAAAAAAAAAAACAGGAGATTTTTGCAGACGTAAACACAACTAAGACCGCTATAAAAAAATTGCTTGTGTTCTTGATTTGAAAAAATAATATCACACCCATGAAATACATCACTTGAACTTTCTTATCAATAAAAATGTTTCTTAATTTAAATTTTTTTCTTATAATTAAAAATCAGAACAAGAAGCAAAAAAAAAAAAACAACCATTAATATGCAATTATAAAACACAGACGACATCTCGACATATTTCAAAATATTTTGATATTTATTGGAACTGATAGTGAGA